>NC_138772.1:42182323-42397323 GCF_965119305.1 Pelophylax lessonae
CGGCTGTGGACGCCGGTACCGGGGTGATACCTCTAGCTGCAGGCATCACTCCAGTACAAACACTTTCCCTAAATATCGGCAATATCGGTAACCTCAGGGGCCGATTCCGATATATCGGGGAAAGTGCATATCGGTGTTGCCGATAATCGGTCGATCCCTACTGTGTTTATACTATAGAGAAAGTGGAATAAAATAAGGCCCATCGCTGGTGTGAGTAAAATGAATGATGTAAGTCGTATAAAATAAGTCTCATAATGGGTTACGTTACTGGTTACTGCACGTTTAACGCAGTATATTTCTGTGCGTTACTGCAGGATTAAAGCGGAGTTCCGGCCACAGAATCGTTTTTTAAAAAAAAAATACTTCCCAAATAGTGATCCACCGCCCTTCATACATCCGCAAATCCGGTTTTACACAGTTTAATAAGTGATTTGCAATCTTAAAATCTTACTTTAGAAATCGTTTGCTGAGCGCCTCCATCTTTGTTGTGGTCACCCGAAGCCGCAGTATGAAAATGTAAAATGTATGCCCTGCTTCCTGGTTCTTGCTGGATGGGGCAGATGAATGCAGCGCGAAATCTCGCGCATGCCCAGTACTATGTGATCGGCATAGTAAGGGTTTCCATAGGGACGCCTATCATCGCGCCATTTCCTGTTTGCAAATAACGATGAGAGGAGCGGCCAGTCGCCTACATCACTGCCCATTTCCTCCTGGGAGTGATGAGTAAGAGCTCCCAGGACGCATTGCAGGACAGGAAGTGACGGCGCGGAGGCCGCAGAGGGAGGAAGTGGAAGGAAGATAAGTATAATTTCTTCTGAAACAAGGTAAGTGAAAAAAAAAAATCAGGAATATCCAATTGTTTTTCAGGTGACACTAAGGAAGCGGATGGCACAAAATCTATTGTGACGATTTTGCGGCCAGAACTCTGCTTTAAGTTCAAATTGCTCCAGAGTTTAGTAAATGAGTAGAAGCTCAGCTGACTTCCATTATCAAATCAATCAAAAATATATATTTTTTTTAATATTCCTTGTATGTGATTGGGTATTCTTTGTAAAGTGAATATTTACCTAATTTACTAAGCTCTGGATCAACTTCACTTTGCAAAGTGCACAGTCTAGTTGCCTTCAGTAAATCAACCCCAGTGTGGAACCAGGTATGATAAGCCAGTAATGGGGAAAAGATCAGCTGCCGGGAGCCCAGAGGCAATATCAGGACCAGTTCTTTGTCCTTCGCTATTCTTTGTTAACCGCTTGCCGACCACCGCACGACTATTTACTGTGGCGGTCAGCCCCTCACAGTACTACGTCGCTAGCCTGTGAGGGTCTCGGCGAGCGAGCGCGCGCCGCCGGAGGCACGCCCGCGCTCCCGCACGGTCACGGACACCCCCCCCCCCCCCGTGCGTGTGCGCCGGTCACTCGCGATTGTCGGTGGAGAGGGAGAAAGGCAGGCGGCTAATGTAAACAAGCCGCCTGTCATTCTCCCCTGTGTAGGAATAGTGATCATACGGTTCTACTATGTAGGACCGTTGATCACTGTTCCTACACCTCAAGCCACAGCCAATCACAGTTAGAATCACGCCCCTAGGGACACACATAACCCCTCCCTCTCAAAAAAAGTCAACCCCTTCCCTGCCAGTGTAATTTTTACAGTAACAGTGCATATGTATAGCACTGATTACTGTAGAAATGTCACTGGTAACACCGAAAGTGTCAAAAATGTCAGTCAAGTCTGTCCGCCGCAATGTCGCAGTACCGCAAACAAAATCGCAGATCGCCGCCATTACGCGTTAAAAAAAAACAACAAAAATGACAAAAACCTTTCCTTTTGTTAGTAAACGCGATAACTTTTGCCCAAAAAATCAAAATACACTTTTTGCGATTTTTTTTTACCAAACATATGTAACATAAAACAAATTGGCCGAAAATGTTAAAAAAATTAGATTTTTACATTTTTTGGGGGGAATTTCATATAAAAAAATTTGAAAAATATTGTTATTTTTGCAAAATTGATGCTCTTTTTTTGTTTATAGCGCATGATCAAAAAATCACACAGGTGATCAAATACCACCAAAAGAAAGCTCTGTTTGTGGGAAAAAAAAGGACGTCAAATTTGTTTAGGTACGGCATCGCACGACCGCGCAATTGTCCGTTAAAGTCATGCAGTGCCGAATCGCAAAATACCCCCTGGTCATGAAGGGGGTAAAATCTTCCGGGGCTTAAGTGGTTAAACACAGCTTCCACAGCACTTGGTCTCATTAAATACTGTACATAATTCCAGGAAAAGCAGTGCTATCACCTATAGCAAGTGGAACCATGTATATGTCAATTTGCGGACTCTAGATCCATGAACACATTTGAGTAAAAGTGGCTTTTCTAGAATATGCAATATTACAATAAAGATAATTAAAGGAATGTATAGTATGTAAAAATGATAATCCTAAATATAAAAAACCCTGCGGGTTGAACAAAAAAAACCTGACAGTTGAGCTGTTGTGTTCTGACAGGGGGATGACCCCCCTCACCAGAACACTCCAATCAGCACTCTCTTCCATTGGCTGAGAGCAGTGATCGGGAGTCGGTCGGCAGCTGGTTTTCCATTGCTAGCGGCTCTGAACACATTCCTATTGTTTTATTTGGTTTTCCAGCATTTTCATCCGACAGAAGCTTTCTCTAATAAGGAAATCTGCTGGGTCTGCATCCCTTTAGACGTGTTCCTATTAGGAGTATATCACCAAAACTGACATTTTTGTTGCAGGGGATGCCAGATATCTGACTTCTGGGAAAATCAGTGAGCCAATCACACAAGCAGGAAATTATGTTTCTGGGGGGGGTGGCTTCAGATTGAAAAGGAAAGGTCATTTTTATTACCATTCAATTACAATATGACCTGTGTCGCAATTCTATACACTATATTAATTTTTTTTTCTTTATTTGCTATTTTATTCCCCACAGGAGTTAACCTTTAAATATCCCCATTTAATTGGTGGTCAGTGTAACTACCCCTGATACATTGGTGGTCAGTAAATGTTTTCATTACACTGGTGGTCAGTGTAGAATTGCCCTTACATTGATGATCCAAAGACATGCTGGTAGGTTAATTGGATCCTGTATAAAAAAAAAAATAAATAAATAAAAAAATTGGCCCTACTGTGTATGTATGTGAGTTAGGGACCCTAGATTGTAAGCTCCTTGGGGGCAGGGACTGATGTGAATGTACAATGTATATGTAAAGCGCTGCGTAAATTGACAGCGCTATATAAGTACCTGAAATGAATAACAATAAATCAGTGTAAATCACCCCCTACATTGATGATCAGTGTAAATAACCCCCTACATTAATGGTCAGTGTAAATCACCCCTTATATTGATGGTCAGTGTAAATCACCCCCTACATTGATGGTCAGTGTAAATCACCCCCTACATTTGTCAGGGTCCGGAGTAGCGGCAGGTGACGGCACTGGAGGTGGATCCTCTGTGTCAGTGAGGGATTGGCGTGGACCGTACCAGGGGACCGGTTCTAAGTTACTACCGGTTTTCACCAGAGCCCGCCGCAAGGTGGGATGGACTTGCTGCGGCGGTAGCAACCAGGTCGTATCCTCCGGTAACGGCTCAACCTCAAAGACAGCTGATTCAGGCGCAGTACAGAAGGACAAGGCAAAAGCAAGGTCAGACGGAGCAAAAGGTCAAGGCAGGCGGCAAGGTTCATAGTCAGGGGCAACAGCAGAAGGTCAGATACACAGGCAGGGAACGATACACCAAAAGCTTTCTCAAGGCACAAAAGGCAACAAGATCCGGCAAGGACAGGAAGGGGAAGTGGGTTTTTATAGGGTTTGGACTGATTGGACCAGGCACCAATTAGTGGTGCACTGGCCCTTTAAATTTCAGTGCAGCGGCGTGCGCGCCCTAGGGAGCGGGGCCGCGCGCGCCGGGAGGAGGACGGAACCCGGCGTGCGCCAGGGGGCAGAGATGGCGGGACCCATCGGTTAGGTAACTCAGCTGCGGGGGAACAGCGCTCACGGTCGGGGATGATGACCGGAGCGCTGCAGCCTGCGGAACGCCTCGAGTGCTCCGGGGAAGCCAAGGGACCCGGAGCACTCGGCGTTACAACATTGATGATCAGTGTAAATAACCCCCTACATTAATGGTCAATGTAAATCACCCCCTACATTAATGGTTAGTGTAAATCACCCCCTACATTAATGGTCAGTGTAAATCACCCCCTACATTGATGGTCAGTGTAAATCACCCCCTACATTAATGGTCAGTGTAAATCACCCCCTACATTGATGGTCAGTGTAAATCACCCCCTACATTAATGGTCATTGTAAATCACCCCTAATTGATGGTCAGTGTAAATCACCCCTTACATTGATGGTCAGTGTAAATCACCCCCTACATTGATGGTCAGTGTAAATCACCCCCTACATTAATGGTCATTGTAAATCACCCCTAATTGATGGTCAGTGTAAATCACCCCTTACATTGATGGTCAGTGTAAATCACCCCTTACATTGATGATCAGTGTAAATCACCCCTTACATTGATGATCAGTGTAAATCACCCCTACATTAATGGTCAGTGTAAATCACCCCTTACATTGATGGTCAGTGTAAATCACCCCTTATATTGATGGTCAGTGTAAATAACCCCCTACATTGATGATCAGTGTAAATAACCCCCTACATTAATGGTCAGTGTAAATCACCCCCTACATTGATGGTCAGTGTAAATCACCCCCTACATTAATGGTCAGTGTAAATCACCCCCTACATTGATGGTCAGTGTAAATCACCCCCTACATTAATGGTCATTGTAAATCACCCCTAATTGATGGTCAGTGTAAATCACCCCTTACATTGATGGTCAGTGTAAATCACCCCCTACATTGATGGTCAGTGTAAATCACCCCCTACATTAATGGTCATTGTAAATCACCCCTAATTGATGGTCAGTGTAAATCACCCCTTACATTGATGGTCAGTGTAAATCACCCCTTACATTGATGATCAGTGTAAATCACCCCTTACATTGATGATCAGTGTAAATCACCCCTACATTAATGGTCAGTGTAAATCACCCCTTACATTGATGGTCAGTGTAAATCACCCCTTATATTGATGGTCAGTGTAAATAACCCCCTACATTGATGATCAGTGTAAATAACCCCCTACATTAATGGTCAGTGTAAATCACCCCTCTACATTAATGGTCAGTGTAAATCACCCCCTACATTAATGATCAGTGTAAATCACCCCCCTATATTAATGATCAGTGTAAATCACCCCCTACATTAATGGTCAGTGTAAATCACCCCTACATTAATGGTCAGTGTAAATTACCCCCTACATTGATGGTCAGTGTAAATCACCCCCTACATTGATGATCAGTGTAAATCAACCCCTACATTGATGGTCAGTGTAAATCACCCCTTACATTGATGGTCAGTATAAATCACCCCCTACATTGATGGTCAGTGTAAATCACCCCTTACATTGATGGTCAGTGTAAATCACCCCCTACATTGATGGTCAGTGTAAATCACCCCTTACATTGATGGTCAGTGTAAATCACCCCCTACATTGATGGTCAGTGTAAATCACCCCCTACATTGATGGTCAGTGTAAATCACCCCCTACATTAATGGTCAGTGTAAATCACCCCTTACATTGATGATCAGTGTAAATCACCCCCTACATTGATGATCAGTGTAAATCACCCCCTACATTAATGGTCAGTGTAAATCACCCCTTACATTGATGGTCAGTGTAAATCACCCCCTACATTGATGGTCAGTGTATAATTCCCTGTTACACTGATAGTCAATGTAAAAACCCCATTACATTGATGATCAGTGTAAAAAAAAAACCCTGTTACATTGATGATCAGTGTAAATTCCCCATTACATTGGTGGTCAGTGTAAAATCCTCCACTATACACATGCAAAAGATTTCTAGCTTTGCTCTACAAAAATCTGAATTTTCCAAATTGCAATGCATCCTAGCTAATTTTGTTTTTACACAAAATTTTGCCACCTACAAAACCTACAACCCATCAGGAGCCACAGAATAGTCAGTGTCATATAATGTCTTCTAAATATTTTGCAACAAATATGTTTGCAATGTAATACTTGTTTATCTTCAATGCCTAAAGTTTACAAAAAAAACAACGCGTTTCAAGATAGAAGTTGTAAGTCTTCTTACATTGTAATTTTTTTTTTTTAATTATGTTTTGCATTTTTGGTTTGGTTTATTCAGGTGTTTATATTACAGATCATACCACTCCACCAACCCCCTGAAGAAGACTTACAATTTTTGAGTTGAAACGTGTTGGGGTTTTTTGTAGACTTTAAGCATTGAAGATGTGCTGTACTATTTACTATGGTGGTTTTGAATCTATGTACATTTTCTTTTGTTGCCTTTTAAGATATTGTAGACCATTGTATCTTTTAAGAAATTGTATTAATAAATATTGTACATTTTAATTCCTGTTGTTTGTGTTCTTGGTGCCAATTAAAAATCCCAGGCCATTAAATTACCTTCGTGATACGCAGTCACTGTGAGGCTTCAATTTTGTTAAGCTGAAAGGGGACGACAGGGTCACCCATTGCTCAAACTGATTCAGCAGGAGCTGTATATGGCTAGCTGGTGGGTCGCAGAATCAAACCCTGGCAGGGTCTCCTATCTAAAAGGACTGCCCTGACCAATATGGCAGCTGAAAGTCACCAGGTATTGCAGCATCCAATCAGACAGCTGCTCCCCCTGTATTACCTATTGAGGCTCTAGAGCAGGGTTCTCCAAACTTTCAAAGAAAAGGGCCAGCTTACCATCCTTTAAACCTTGGGGGGGGGGGAGGGGGGGTAAGACTATGTCCAGTGGAAGTAGAAAGTGTCCTGGTGTCAGTGGGAGAAAACAGTGTCTTCTCTTTGGTGTTAGAGGGAAAAATAGTGTCCCATCATTGGTGTCAGTGAAAAGAATAGTGTCCCATCTTTAGTATTAGGTGGAGGAATAGTGATCCATCATTGGTTTCAATGGGAGGAATTGTGCCAATCATTGGTGTCAGTGGGAGGAATAGTGCCCCATCATTGGTGTCAGTGGGAGGAATAGTGCTCCATCATTGGTGTCAGTGGGAGGAATAGTGCTTCATCATTGGTGTCAGTGGGAGGAATTGTGCCAATCATTGGTGTCAGTGGGAGGAATAGTGCCCCATCATTGGTGTTAGTGGGAGGAATAATGACCCATCATTGGTATCAGTGGGAGGAATAGTGCCCCATCATTGGTATCAGTGGGAGGAATAGTGCCCCATCATTGGTGTCAGTGGGAGGAATAGTGCCCTAGCATTGGTGTCAGTGGGAGGAATAGTGCCCCATCATTGGTGTTAGTGGGAGGAATTGTGCCAATCATTGGTGTCAGTGGGAGGAATAGTGCCCCATCATTGGTATCAGTGGGAGGAATAGTGCCCCATCATTGGTGTCAGTGGGAGGAATAGTGCCCCATCATTGGTGTCAGTGGGAGGAATATTGCCCCTTTGTCAGTGTCAGCGGCAGGAACTATGCACCAAATGCCATATAAATTAATTTCGAAGGGCCACATTTGGCCCCGGGGCCATAGTTTGTAGACTCCTCTAGAGGAAAAACATCCCTCTGTGTCTACACTCCATCAACATAACTGCAGATGTCACCTGCTGGATAGAGCAAGAACTGCACCTGCCTACAGGCTGAAAAGGTGCAGGTAGCTAAAAAAAAAATACACAAATCATTTTTACTAATGAACAATGCCTTCTTAGCTATGTTTCTGCCCTTATGCTGAATGTTTCTATGTGAAGAATAGCTGGTTGTTAAAAAGCAAGCCAGGAAGTTGGCCGCCGTGTCGTTAACAGACCGATGAGTCATAAGCTGTCAGCAGGCATTCCCCGCTGACAGATGAATGTAAAGAAATGAATGCCAGGAATAGAAAATTCAGAAAAAAAAACTCATAAACATGGGGGGGTGGGGTTTGGGATCTGGGGGCCCCCTTGTTAAAGGGGGCTTCCATATTCCAATAAGCCACCCACCTGCAGACTCCCATAACCACCGCCCAGGGCTGTGGGGATGAGGCCTGTGTCCCCATCAACATGGGGACAAGGTGCTGTTGTGGCGGCAGGGCCCCTCTGCCCCAGAGCACCCTACCATGTTGAGGGCATGTGGCCTGGTATGGTTCAGGAGGGGGGGAGGCACTCGCTCATCCCCCCACTTTCCTGGCCTGCCAGGATGCATGCTCGGATATGGGTCTGGTATGGATTTTGGTGGGACCCCACACAATTTTTTTGCCCCCTAAAATCCATACCAGACCGGAATTTTCTATTGCTGGCATTCTTTTCTTTTCATTCATCTGTCAACAGGGAAGCCTGATGATAGCTGATTACTCATCAGTTGTTAAGGATCCAGCGGCCGGCTTACAGGCCCGCTCCTTAACAACCAACTATTCTTCACACAGAATTTGAATTGAGCAATCATTTTTCGACCACCCAAATTCAAATAGTTCCAAAACATTTAAACTCATTATTTCATTCTGAGATTCTGATGTATCCAAATAACCAAACATTTGTCCGAATTTACATTCGGACCGAAACAAATTGCACGTTTATGGTACAGTGTAAAGGGCAGCATCTGGCAGCAAAGAAAACACTGGTGCAAGAGGCACTAATGGGGGGATCCTAAATACTCTCCTACTCTCCCAGAAGCCAGCATCAGGGGGAAACTGATTACTGGGATCTGCTGGTTGCTGGGAGACACCAGCTGGTGGACATTGGAATTACAACTCTGTGCCAGAGAACCACAGTGCCACCAGCAGGTGAACCAGGTCCTGACAGCCAGATAGATGGCAGAGTACCCTTAGTGGACACTGGTCAGAACAGATACCACACTTGATCCTAGCCAAAAAGCAGAGAAGCGATGGAAAGGTCTAGATGACACTGGGATGTCCTTTACCCAGGAAATGAGGAGGGCTTAATCCGTCTTGCTGTAGTTCTCATGAACACAAGGAGTAAGCATTTCAGTACAAGAGAGGAGCCTAAACAACTGTGCAAGACTGAAGAGAATGCTTGAGGTCAACTTTATATATTTACTTAGGTTGCACTGATTCTTTAAATCAGTGTTTCTCAACCTTTTTCAGTCAAGGCACCCTTTAAAAATGATGGACAATCTCAAGGCGCCCCATTCTAAAATGTAAAAACGATTAAAATAGTCTTACATAATGCAGCAACATCCACAAATCCAAGTAGGACACCCGACGTTAGAGGCAGTGCGTATCTTGGCCTAGGCCAACAAGGCCCAGGCCTAGGGCGGCACTTTGCAGGGAGGGCAGCAAAAAGCTGCACCCTGCACGAAAAAAAAGCCTTCTCCCGACACGAAAAGGGTCCCCGCCAGCTTGCGCTACACTTTTTGTATAGTGCCACTCTTATGTGGTGAATTGGGCCGGAGGGCAGGGTCCATGAGACAAATCAGTCTGGTACCCCCATAAGCCGGTCACACTGATACCTACCAGTATGATAATACCGGCCAGTCAGGACATTCGGACAGACCGCAGGCTGCCGACCACACTTAATACAACTGGCCCGACGGCTGCCAATGCTAATTAGTGTGGCACTGCAGCCAAATGCTCTGCCTACTCTCCTCTGCCCCCAGGCACTGATGGGCACTCATGCTGCACTGATGGGCACTAATATGCTGCTCTGATGGGCACTGATGAGGCAATGGTGGGTACTGATAAACTGCGCTGATGGGCACTAATGAGGCTGCATTGATAAGGCAGCACTGATATGCTGCACTGATGGGCACTGATGAGGCTTCACTGATGGGCACTAATGAGGCTGAACATATGGGAACTAATGAGGCTGCACTGATAGACTGTGGTTGTGGTCTGTGGTTTACAGATAACAGGGCGGATCATAAACAGGAAGGGTTGCGGCCTTTACAGGAAGGGGTGGGTCATATTTAAATTAGGGGGTGCACAAGTTTAGTCAGGCCTAGGGCAGCACAAAACCTAAATACGTCATTGGTTAGAGGTGATTTATTCTTCCAAAGCAAATACACTTTTGTAAACTGGTACTGACTAGTATTCCAATGTTTCTCTTCTCCCTCAGTTTTTCTCTATCATTCAGCTAATGTGAGGGGCAGGGGAGGGTCAGACAAGGATGCTATGCAGGCGACTGACATCCTCCCTATTAGCTGATTATGCCACATATGTCAAACACAAGGCCTGTGGGCCGAATGCGGCCCTCCAGGCCTTGTCATGTGGCCCTCACACCCAGTTTTGCAGCCAGAACATGGCTGGAATGCCATTCCGTCACCTCCTGCTCTCACTTCTCTCCTGAATTCTGCATGTAACGACCTCCTGAACTCTGCATGTAACGCCCTCCTGAACTCTGCACGTAACGCCCTCCTGAACTCTGCACGTAACGCTCTCCTGAACTCTGCACATAACGCCCTCCTGAACTCTGCAATCTGTACATAGCGTAGTCCTGAACTCTGCACGTAACGCACTCCTGAACCTTGCGCTCTGTACATAGCGCACCCCAGATACAACCGGCCCTTTGAGGGCAACCATACTGCTGATGCGGCCCGCAATGAAATTAAGTTTAACACCCCTGGATTATGCCAATGGACGTTAGGACGCCGGCAGTTAGAAGGTTGTAATTTTGCACAATGAAAACCTTTTTTGAAAACAATTTTTGGACAATTTTTAGCCATTTTACCAAGGCACCCCAGGGTGCCTGGGCACACTGGTTGAAAAAGGCTGCTTTAAATCATAAGTTATTTTTTATCACAACTAAACAGGCCTGGTTTGAATTTGTTTATTCATATTGGCTGTACCATGAAATCTTCCACCCATCTCTCCCATATGAATAAATTATATACATTGAAAAAAAATGTAACTGTGGCTTGAGAATTTATAGAAGAGGCCCGGAACATGCTGTACAATGTCACCTCTTTTAAGTTTTATAGTAAATACAGCTCCGCAGGAGACCGAACTGCAAACAATTGATACATCTTTACTAATACTTTCCTTATACTTTGTTTTTACATTAAATATCATAAAAAAAAAAGAGAGAACAAAAAACCTATGTCTATGTATAAAAAGGACACCATCTTTGTAAAATAATTCTAGCAACGATCCTTTCTTTAAATTATAATGAGAACAAAAATCTCCAGGTACAGAAGCATTCCTGCCGGCTTCAATGTGTCCTTTCTACAAAAGAAGCCATCTTTCCACCACCTCGCCTGTGTCCGTTTTACATTCACTTTCATCCTCTGCTCTTTCTCTGTCGGTAGGAGGTGAGGGCTACAATGTAGCCTTATATATTTCATGATCTTCAGATGAAATATACTGTATGTTGTATGAATGTTTTCTCTTCTTTCAAAGTTGTATTATGTAAAGGGTACACTCCGGGGTGGACAAGAAAAATTCACAATTAAAATGCTTATATTTTCACCCCAGTATTCATCTTGTACCCCAAGCTGTCCGGAGAAATTCTGCTGCTGCTGATACCGTTATTCTTTGAATAGCACCGAATGTGAGCCTTAGAAAATTCTGGTTGAATGTTCTGTGGTTTCAGCACCACATTCGCACTGTGGTTCAGCCGTACCCATCTGTGTTGGAATCATAGGCATCCGCAGAACTTTTTTTAGGGGGGGGGGCATCATTTTAAGGTCACCAATGTCATGAAGGGGAGGGGCTTAGTCATTATACCTATTTTGAGTATTTATTTTTAAGGGGCAAACGGCAGCATTTATTTTTAACCACTTTACGTCTGCCTGCAGTAATATTACTGCGGCACAGTGGCTCGTTATCGTCTGATGACGTAGTACTACGTCGTCAGACACTCCCCTTTCTCGGTGGCGCGCGTGTGCCGCCGGACGCTCGCTCCCACTGTATTCAGTCACAGCGGGAGTCAGGCCAGGGGAGGAGCAGCGGCGATCGCCGCCACTCTTCCCCGATCGTCGGGGATCTAGTGTGGAGATCCGCCTGCTTGTGTAAACACAAGAGGGCGGATTTCCTAAGTGACAGGCAGGGTCAGATTGCAGGGTTCAGCTTAGCTGAACCCTGGATCTGTCCTTGTGTCACTCAGTCACCTCCCCCCACACACGTCAGTAAGCACCAGGCATACATTAACCCCTCCCTCTCCAATAAAGTTAACCCCTTCCCTGCCAGTGTCATTTTTACAGTAACAGTGCATATATACTGCAGTAATGTCACTGGTACCCCCAAAAGTGTCAAAAATGTCAGTCAAGGGTCCGATCTGTCCGCCCCAATGTCGCAGTCCCGCAAAAAAAATCGCAGATCGCCGCCATTACGCGTTAAAAAAAAAACACCAAAAATGACAGAAACCTTTCCCTTAGTTAGTAAACGCAATAACTTTTGCGCAAACCAATCAAAATAAGCTTATTGTGAATTTTTTTACCAAACATAGGTAGCAGAAAACAAATTGGCCAAAAATTTAAAAAAATTTAAATTTTTACGTTTTTTGGGGGAATTTCATATTAAAAAATGTGAAAAATATTGTTGTTTTTTCAAAATTTACGCTCTTTTTTTGTTTATAGCGCCAAAAGTAAAAATCGCACAGGTAATCAAATACCACCAAAAGAAAGCTCTGTTTGTGGGAAAAAAAGGCCGTAAATTTCGTTTGGGTATGGCGTCACATGACCGCGCAATTGTCAGTTAAAGTTGCACAGCGACGAATCGCAAAAAGTGGCCTGGACGTAAGACAGCAAAATCCTCCGGTGATAAAGTGGTTAAAGGTCACCAATGTCATGAAGGGGAAAGGCTTAGTCATTATACCTATTTTGAGTATTTATTTTTAAAGGGCAAACGGCAGCATTTATTTTTAAAGCATTTGTTAACCTAAAAAAAAAAAAAGCTGGTCCTGTTCCCTTAAAGCATGTTATACAGCACAGTGCTGTGTAATTTGGCGCCTTCTATCACCTAAATTACCTGGCTGATCCTGCCTGGCTATGCCCTCCCCTCTGTAAACTGACCACGGTATATCATGGCTGCTGAGCCCTGGCACCGTGGTCAGTCTACATGCCTTCGTCATCCGCAGCCCTCCTGTCCTCCTCTGTCATCTCTCCCCCCTCCCTCCCTGCCTGTCTGCTCCTGTTTCAGTGCCTGCCCCCTCCCCTCCTGCTGCTGTAGTTTCATTTAAAGTTTCATATCCTGTCTACAGTCTGTTTAATAATCCTGTGTGCCCCGTGTCTGTGTTTTATAAAAAGTTTTCAGAGTGCCAATCGCCGCTCACATGACCCGCCGCCTCTCTCCTCCTCTTCCCCTCCCCTCCTCCTCCCCTCCCAACTGATGTCAGCAAGGAATACTCGACCCCGCCCGCGGCAGGTAGCTGTCAGATTTGGGAAAGGAGCGAGCTGACGGGACACATGAGCGGCGCTCGGTGCTATAAAAATTGGTAAAGAACGGCTTACCAGCCACTTTAAAGGGGAAGTTGAGATTCCAGGGGTGGACATTTGCCCCCCTTTGCCCCTACCTGCGGACACCCATGGTTGGAATATGAATTTTCTCTGCTTAGACCCATAAGAGGCTGCAGCCTCACCAAAAATAAAAACATTGTGACGAGCCTGCTAAATCTGCTAGGACTTGTAGTGGTTGGAAACCTCTAAAAATGAAAAACAAACAAAGCATATCCTTCTATAGTGTGTACTTGCCTCAACCCATAACAGTGTGATTTCTGGCTGTTTTCACTTCTGACAGTTTGACACCAAGGGATCCAAGCGGGATGGGGGAGGGGCAGCACATGACTCAGCTGTGCATGCTTCCCCATAAGACTGTGCAGAATGGTGGGTGTTCATTCCCTCCACTTAGTTGTCAGATTACCCCCTGGAGCCTTTCAATCTGCCTGGTTGAGAATCCTTGGTTATAATTCAAATTTAGACAGGGTACCACGCTGCCACAGGGTTTACAATCACAGTAAAGCTGAAAGCCTAAGTGCAGCCAAAATGGAAAAAACCCCACAAAACTCAAAACATCAGCACAAGGGACATAACTTATGCTGATACACATGGGCTAAAAATCAGCTGGTTAAGCAGGAACTGGCTGACTATTGGTTCATGTGTACAGCTGCATGTCTAACAACAGGCTTCTGTTGAACAATCATGCTGGAGTGGAAGACCAATGGCTGTAAGCACTGATCAGTGTTTTTTTGGGGCGTAGTTCCCGGTGCAGCGGAGGTTAACCGCTTGCCGACCACCGCATGACTATTTACTGCGGCGGTCAGCCCCTCACAGGCAAAGTGACGTAGTACAGGTGCAGGTGCCCCCTTTAACTTTGAACTCTTCAGGGTCCACTGACTATGTACCCCCCTCTGTAACTTCAGGGTCCTCCACCTAGGTACCCCCTTTCCTTAGCTAGCTGTCACTGTATCCCAGATCCTCTTCCGTAGTGGTCCCCTCTGACTTTATGCAGAGCCCCAGGGGCAATCCTCAGTACTCACGACCTGTGTAGGCTTTCCTGGGACTGGACCCCTCTCGCTCTCCGCTGGTTCTGGGCACACCGGATCCCCTCAGCTCAACTCAGCACTCTCTGGATTCTCGGGCGGCACCCTAAAACATCCACCTTCCTCAGACAGGAGGAGAGACAGCCATTCTCTCCCTCCTGGGACTCTGCTCCCGCCAAAGACGCCGTGTCACGCGCTTCCCCCAAACTTATACCCACTCCCAGAATCCTTTGCAGCATAATCGGCCTTCTGGGGTAGTTACAAGCTTGGATGTGTCCCCTGATTGGGCTTCCCACACTGCCCTATGAGAAGCCTCTCATAGGAGCCAGTGGGGAGACTTCCCCTTCAGCAGGCACATCTGGAATCCATGACACCCTGACAAAAAGAAATCATGGCCCTGCTGTTAGGCAGACAAGGTCCACTATACATTTACCTAGCACCTACCTGTAGGGTGCTACACCGGGAAATGTAGTTCCAAAACATCTGGGGTGCCAAGGTTTGCCATCACTGATCTATAGCGTCTGTGAATGTAACAGGATCTATGAATGAAGGGGTGGAGCTATCAATCATCTGCTCTCCATCCATAGCTTCTCTGAATACAACAGGATCTATGAATAGAGGGGGTGGTGCTATTAATCATCTGTTTGTCCTCCATTCATAGATTGCTTTCCATGCATAGAAGCCCTAGTACAGCTTCTAAGAATGGAGCAGCTGGGCAGAAAGGACAGACATAGTCTGGCACGTTTGTTGAGAGCTGGAACCAGCTGCTCATTGGGGCTTATTCACACCAAAGTAAATATTTATTACTGTTTAAATGGGAGTTTTGCAAAATGGAAAAGCATAAAAAAGGTAATAGTCAATGTTCCTGTAGGTGGACTTTAAAGATATTCTGTCACAAACATAATAGACACCAGTACAGACAAGTATTTTAAATGCTTACTTGCAACATTTTATATAAAAAAAATGTTATTCACTTGCAATGTGTTCTTAACCGGTTGCCGACCGCCGCAAGTACATATACTGCGGCGGTCAGCCCCGGCCAGGCAAAGTGACGTATGGGTACGTCACTAGCCTGTCACTGGCTTGTGAGCCAATAGTGGGCGAGCGCGCGTCCGCGGAGGCGCGCGCCTGCCCCGGCTCATTCCCTAAGAAGTCAGTGCGTGTGACCGGCGGACCCGATGTCCGCCGGTCACTCGCGATCGTGCGCAGTGAAAGGCAGGCGGCTGATGTAAACAAAGCCGCCTGTCATTCTCCCCTGTGTAAAAATGGAGATCACTCGGTTCTACTATGTAGGACCGTTGATCTCTGTTCTTACACCAGTAGCCACAGCCAATCACAGTTAGAAACACGCCCCTAGGGATATACTTAACTCCTCCTTCCTGAATAAAGTTAACCCCTTCCCTGCCAGTGTCATTTTTATAGTAACAGTGCATATTTATAGCACTGATTACTGTAGTAATGTCACTGGTACCCCCAAAAGTGTCAAAAATGTCAGTCAAGGGTCCGATCTGTCTGCCGCAATGTCGCAGTCCCGCAAAAAAAATCGCAGATCGCCGCCATTACTCGTTAAAAAAAAAAAACAACAAAAATGACAAAAATCTTTGCCTTAGTTAGTAAACGCAATAACTTTTGCGCAAACCAATCAAAATACGCTTATTGTGATGTTTTTTACCAAGCATAGGTAGCAGAAAACAAATTGGCCTGAAATGTTTAAAAATTTTGATTTTTACATTTTTTTTTGGGGGGAGTTTCATATAAAAAAAATGTGAAAAATATTGTTATTTTTGCAAAATTTCCGCTCTTTTTTTGTTTATAGCGCATGATCAAAAAATCGCACAGGTGATCAAATACCACCAAAAGAAAGCTCTGTTTGTGGGGGAAAAAAAGGACGTCAAATTTGTTTAGGTACAGCGTCGCACAACTGCGCAATTGTCCGTTAAATTCACGCAGTGCCGAATCCCAAAATAGGCCCTGGTCTTTGAGCAGCCAAATCCTATGGGGCTTAAGTGGTTAAAGATTTCCTGTCACAAACATAATAGACACCAGTACAGACCAGTACAGACAAGTATTTTAAATGCTTACTTGCAACATTTTATATTAAAAAAATGTTATTCATTTGCAATGTGTCTTTAAACTTCTAGAAAATGTGGCTACTCCAGGAGAGTCAATTCCCTAGCACAACCCCCTTCTACCTTTCAGGTCAAAGCCTCCTCCCATTCTGGGAGTGTCTTATATTACTCTCTGTGCTGGCCCAGCTCTTCTTCCCCTCCCATCCGTCTATAACATTTTATGTAGCTGTTGGAGGAGGAGTGAAGGAGAATACTATAGCGTGTCACTTGACTGACAGCTCAGGGCAGAGGCGTAACTAGAACCTTCAGGGCCCCAATGCAAGAAACCATGAAGGGCCCCCCAGACCCCTGGCAGGGGCCCTTCCCTTCAAGCCCGGGGCTCTTTCCACTAATCCTGGGGCTCTTTAATCTCATTGCATGGCCTTTTATTATGGTCCCGCATCAGGATCCTTTCACAAGTTCTGCAGTGGGCCCCCTTCCTGCAATCTTGGGGCCTCCCCACAGTGGTGAAATGCCAGGGCCCGGTCGCAAGTGTGACCTTTGAGATCCTAGAAGTTCACCCACTGGTTTGCTACCGGGCCCCCTGGAGCATGGGGCCCGGTAGCGATTGCAACCCCTGCAACCCCTGTAGTTACGCCCCTGGCTCAGGGTCTAATGACATCACATGTGCCCAGCAGCAGTCTCAGGGTTTTTGGATTTTTGCACAAGGGAGGCTTTCACAGGTAAGTCACAAAACACATAAAGTTCACATATAAGGGAACATTTTTGTTAAAATGAATGGCCTGGTTCCAGGGTCTCATTAGGTTCTGAGGTGTGAACAACGTATTTCCAGCCCCCAAAACAACCATTGGGAAACCATTTGCTCTTATGTAGTAGAGTATTTATGTGTTACATAGAATAACTATGTGTTTCTCAACCAGGAGGCCATTTGGGTTCCCTTGGGGATCCGCAAGGATGAAACTCAGTTTGCTCTGGATCACAGATGGATAAGAGGACTCTGTGTTTGGGGGAGAGGGGGGCTTTGTGGTGATGGGACACTGATGCAATAGGGAGACTCTGATGTGATGGATGTATTAGGGGGCTGAGATTTGTCAGAGATACCTCTGATGTGATGGGTTCCTCTGATGTAAAGGAGGGACTGTAATGTGATGGGGGAACTTTGACGTGATGGGGTTCTCTGATGTCAAGGCGGGACCTCTGATGTGATAAATGCCTCTGATAGGGGAGGACCTCTGATGTCAAGGTGGGGCCTCTAATGTGAACAAGGTACTCATCAGATGATCAGGTGATGTGAAGGGGGTAGCTTTGATTTGAAGGTGGGACCTCCAATGTAAAAGGGGGCTTCTGACATGAAGGTGGAACATTGAAATGATGGAGGACTCTGGTGTGAAGAGGGTAACTCTGAGTTGAAGGTAGGACCTCTGATGTGAAGGGGGGACTCTGATGTGAAGGGTGCACTTCAATAGGGAGGGCACTTTGATGTGAAAGGGTGACCTCTGATTTGAAGGGGGGGGGGGACTTCTGATGTGAAGGTAGAATCTCCAATGGAAAGGTGGGCTTCTGACATGAAGGTCACAGTGGAACCTTGAAATGATGGAGGACTCTGATGTGAAGGGTGCACTCCAACAGGGAGGGCCCTTTGATGTAAAACGGTGACCTCTGATTTGAAGGGGAGGACTTTTGATGTGAAGGTGGAATCTCCAATGGAAAGGCGGGCTTCTGACGTAAAGATGGGACCTTGAAATGATGGAGGACTCTGATGTGAAGGGGGCACCTCTGTGTTGGCGGTAGGACCTCTGATGTGAAGGGGGGCTTCTGAAGTGAAGGGGGAAATTTGACATGATGGGGAACCCTGATGTGTAGGGTGCACTCCAACGGGGAGGGCCCTTTGATGTGAAAGGGTGACCTCTGATTTGAAGGGGAGGACTTCTGATGTGAAGGTGGAATCTCCTATGGAAGGGAGGACCTCTGACATGAAGGTGGAACCTTGAAATGATGAAGGACTCTGATGTGAAGGGGGCACCTCTGATTTGAAGGTAGGACCTCTGATGTAATGGGGGGGGGCTTTTGAACTTATGGGGTGAAATTGACATGAAGGGGGACTCTGATGTGAAGGGTGCACTTCAATAGGGAGGGCCCTTTGATGTGAAAGGGTGACCTCTGATTTGAAGGGGGGGGGGGGACTTCTGATGTGAAGGTAGAATCTCCAATGGAAAGGTGGGCTTCTGACGTGAAGGTGGATCCTTGAAATGATGGAGGACTCTGATGTGAAGGGGGCACCTCTGTGTTGGCGGTAGGACCTCTGATGTAAAGAGGGGCTTCTGAAGTGAAGGGGGAAATTTGACATGATGGGGAACCCTGATGTGAAGGGTGCACTCCAACAGGGAGGGCCCTTTGATGTGAAAAGGTGACCTCTGATTTGAAGGGGAGGACTTCTGATGTGAAGGTGGAACCTTGAAATGATGAAGGACTCTTATGTGAAGGGGGCACCTCTGATTTGAAGGTAGGACCTCTGATGTAAAGGGGGGCTTCTGAAGTGAAGGGGGGAAATTTACATGAAGGGGGACCCTGATGTGAAGGGTGCACTTAAATAGGGAGGGCCCTTTGATGTGAAAGGGTGACCTCTGATTTGAATGGAAAGGCGGGCTTCTGACATGAAGGTGGAACCTTGAAATGATGAAGGACTCTGATGTAAAGGGGACCCTATGATTTGAAGTTAGGACCTCTCATGTAAAGGGGGGGGGGGGCTTCTGAAGTGAAGGTGGGAATTAGCCGTGATATCGGGGACTCTGATGTGAAGGGGACACTCCAATAGGGAGGGATCTCTGATGCGAAAGGGTGACCTCTGATTTGAAGGGGGGACCTCCAATGTAAAAGGGGGCTTCTGACATGAAGGTGGAACCTTGAAATGATGGAGGACTCTGATGTGAAGGGGGCACTCAAATAGGGAAGGACCTCTTATATGAAAGGATGACCTCTGATTTGAAGGAGGGACCTCTGATGTGAAAGGGGGACCTCTGATTTTAAGGGGGGGACCTCTTATATGAGGGGGGCTTAAGGTTAATATCATCAAGGTGGTTGTGTTCATCGCTCCAGGCTCAGATTTCCTATTGAAAAGTAACATTCTTTTTACATTTTAGCCCCAGGTGCCTCTAAATTTTGTATACTGTATGCTTAAATGGTGCTGCAACTGAAAAAAAAAAAGGTTGAGAAATGCTGGACTAACTTATATAGACTCATTTATTTTTTAAATACTACAAGAACTATGCATGCAAAATGAGGAGTTAAGGATTGCCACCATGTAACCTGCAGTCCAAGGCGCATTGGTTGCTGGAGCCATTTATGAATAATGAAACAAATGAATCGGCTTGCAGAAAAATATACAGCTAGGTTATATGTTTCTATTAGTCTATGACAAAGGAGATTGCTTTTGCATTGGTATAATTTATAGCAGAAATGCACAATACATTACAATAATAGGAATTGATGCCAAAGTCTTATTTTATTTTTACAGTCATAATGTTCCCATGCAGGGGAATGACAGGGGAAATAAAGTTTACATTCTTAACAGGACAATATTACATTAGTATCAGAACAGTTATTCAGCAAAACGATCTCTTTATAATTTTAAGAGATATTTATTATATGTCTGGGGTGCTAATGCGGGAATCAGCTGAACTCTTACAAAGATGGCTGGTTTAAATTAAAAGGCAAATATTACTCAGAGCTAATTAGTGGAAGAGGGATGTAAGAATTATTGATCGGATATTTATGCAATGTCTCCTTGTTTCCTGTATTATTTGAAAAATTTCAATAAAAATCTATTGAAAGGAAGAATTATTGATCGACCAATATCATTTTTTTACCGCCGATACCGATATTTTGGTCATCGGATATCGGTATTGGACGATATCTGCCGATATTTCCGGATATTAAAAAAAAAATATATATATATATTTTTTTAATGTCTACAATTACTGTGGTGGAGAGATCTGGGGGTCTAAAAGACCCCAAACCCCTCCTCTGCTCTTAAAAGCATTCAAAACGCCAAGTTTGGCTGTTTTGAATGCTGTAAGTTTTTTAATTCAGCGCCGCCATGTAATGACATCACTTCCGGGTACTCGGTGGCGCCGAATTCAAAGAAATGGAGACCCCCTCAGAAGGCGACGGTGAAGGTAGGATGCCCGGGTCTCCCGGTGGGACGGGAGACCCAGGCGAGCCTTGGAAGGTGACGGGGGGGGGGGGGTACGTCCCCTCCCGCTCCTTGGAATGACAGCCGAGCGGCTTCTCGGTTGCATCGGTTGTCATTACAAGACAGCCGACCGTCGGCTATGGACGCCGGTACCGGGGTGATGCCTCTAGCTGCAGACATCACTCCGGTACAAGCACTTTCCCGAAATATCAGCAATATCGATAAATCAAAAGGCCGATTCCGATATATCGGGCAAAGTGCATATCGGCCCTCGATATATATCGGCTTTGCCGATAATCAGTCGATCACTGGTAAGAATATTAGTATAACATGCAGCTTTGCATCCCGGTTCTGCTGTTCTGCTGGTTGATATATAAATACACGTAGAATTCTGCGCTAAAACTAAAATATAAAAAAAATACATACTAAATATATCATCTTTTCCACCCAGTGAGCTGTTGTATAAATATCAAAAACAATATGAGCATAAAAAAATCTGATGATTTCAGCACTAATTGATCCCACTAACAAATGTAAACTGTGAAATTATAACAAACAAATAATAAATAAATTAGTCTATAAGTAATTAATAAACAAAAAAGCCTCAATGCAAACGTGGTGGTATGGAGAAGGTTATCCAATTGAAGTAAGGTCAGCAACCCAGTGCTTGATAATCCTAAAATACTTTATTGCATATCCATCAAGAATAAAAATTTCTGAAATTTGTGTATCTTGGATTCCTTTTTTACTCCTGATGGATATGCAATAAAGTATTTTAAAGTGATTCTAAAGGTTGTAATTTTTTTTTTTTATACTTACCTGCTCTGTGCAGTGTAGCAGCCCGGTCCTCTCTTCTTTTCTGGTTCCCCCGCCAGCAGTCCTGGCTCCCCTCCCCCCCCCTGCAGAGTGCCCCCAATAGCAAGCCTCTTGCTATTGGGGCACTCGAGCATGCTCACTCCCAAGCCACGCTCCTGTGAATGTACATTGTCCATTCACACACAGAGCGTGGCTCGGCCTCACTTCTGCTCTCTCCTCATTGGTTCACTGGCTGTGATTGATAGCAGCAGGAGCCAATTGCTCACCCTGCTGTGGGAGCCCGGGAGAGCCGCTGCTCTCATGCACACCGTTGGATGTATTAAAGTAGATGTAAACCCACACATATACCCAGTGAAGTGAACAGCCTCAGATGATACACAGAGATACAACAAATCCTCCTACATAAGTTTGATTTGTATATCTGCTGTCTTCCGCTTTCTACACTGAAAGTGCACATCGTCTTAGAATTTGTTCTTCCTGTTTCAGCTGTCGAGTGGAGTCCTGGCATTCACTGTGTGTGAGCTGATTGGAGAAAAGGCGCACACCCCCCTCCACATAGACAGAGGAAGTAAGAAACATGCAGAGCTGTGCTGCAAATAGACCAGCTCTCTGCTAATCTTTCTCTATGCTCCCACCCGACACAAATTTCCAGCTGGTTTTATCTCCTGTGTTGGAGAGCTTGTTAGAAGTTATCATGCTGATAACAGAGGAACGGAGCAGCAGAAAGACACAGGGCTTAGGGCCTTAGAGAGAGATAAGTAAACACTACAGATATATGTGCCCAGGTCAAATTTCATGAATAGGGTTTACATCCACTTTAAGGTAAAAAAAAAAACTTTTGCCTTTAGAACCTTTGCAGTTTATGGGTGGTAGCACAAAGCTTTCTTATCATAAACATGGAGAGGGTTAAGGTCATACTGTATATGGTTGTATCACTGTTGGCAAAGGCAGCTTTTGAGGACTTATTCAAATGGGCTTCTAAAATACTGCATTTGGATGCCTACGTATATTTTTATAAGCCTCTAAATGCAGCACTATAAAAATCAACAGGGCCACACACACAGCTGTGTCTACGAACGATAATGTGCACTTAGCAATGTACAAATAAAAATTGTATCTGCAGATTTTATGCGTGTGCATGAATAAATATTTATTGATGCACTTTGGGCCAGTTCACATTTGTGCGATCACAGAGATCGCATGTAATTCGGAGCGCACAGTTCCTAAATTACATGCGATCTCTGTGCGGTGCAAATTTCAGCCATACAGTTTGTATGGCTGAATTCACACCGCAATCGCACTAAACACGCACGACCCTTTTTTTTTTATCCACAGCATGGTGGTTCACACTAGTGCGATCCGATTCTGTGTGAACTTGCAGATCGCACTGCGATATGCGATCTCAACTGGGGGTGTCATTAACTTTAATTGACATCCCCTGCATATCGCATATGGCAGTGTGAACTGCCAGGGGTGCAGATGCGATGCGGGAACACGCTGCATATTCGCAGCGTTCCCGCGTCGCAGAAGTGTTAACCGGGACTTAAAGTTACTAGAAGAATTGTACTTATCTAAATGCAATCTATTTTATGCAAGATCTTCTGATAGTTCTGCCAAGAAAAACCTGCGTTCTGTGCAGAAAACATGCATATTAGTCCTACAGGATAAGTGAACTTGGCCTAATGTAATCCACCCTTGCTGTCCACAGAGGCACATTTACCTCCATTTGATTGCCACAGTTCCGTTGCTTTTTTTTTTTTAATTTACCACAGTTTTTGTAATATACATTACTGTAGGTCATCACGTTCCTGGCTGTGCCTATGCTCTACAGCCGTATTGACTTCTACAGAGCTGTGTCCTGATGTCAGAGACAGCTCAATAGGAGTCTATGAAGACTTAAGGCTCGTACACACGTAGCGATTGTCGGCCGTAAATATTCGGCCGCCGAATGATCGGCCGATTGTCGGCTTGTTAGTATGATGCTTCCGACAACCGACTCCGACTTTTCGGCCGAACAGAATCGGGTGTGCAGGCTATAAAATTTTTGTTGGCCGTCACCAGAACGGCCGATTGTTCGCCAGTCAGTACAGAATTCGGCCGACTAACAGCAGATGAGCAAGGCTGGGCATGCTCAGAGAAGAAAAAACACACGGAAAGTAAACCATCACATGGCATCACTTCTGCAGTCGGCTGTTGTTGGCCGACAAAATTCGTGTGCAGTCTTTAGCACTTTTCAACCGACAGGACAGCAACGGACAAAAGACGGCCGATCGTTCGGCCGACATTCGGTACGTGTGTACGGGGCTTTACTGTGCTTGATGTAAACCAGGGCCAAGACAAGGGAAGAGAGGGGGGTGCAGGAGGGACGGCTGCCCCAGGCTCTGTGGTCTCATGTGAATGAAGGCGCTGTGTGGCGAGTTCCCCTCACTACAGCTGTGCTAACAGAAACACTTTACCCAATCAACATGGGGGATACTATCCCTAAAATATTTTTTTTTTAGGTGGCATTCTACCCACACACACACAGGCACAGCAAAAAGGAACAGAAAAATGGATCTATATGTGAGAAGAACAAAGACTGAGAAAATGGATTTGATAACAAAAAATTGTCATCACGTACCTTATCCAATCATGTAATGCAATTATTGGCATTAGGGTTGGGATTTTGTCCCCAACAGAACATGGACAAGTTTGAGGTAGTTAAAGACATATACAGTACATGTTCGTCAGGAAGCTTATAATTAAAATGTTATATTACAAAAAAAATCAGATTGTAAGAATTTTTATCGATCAATAATAAGGGTTCAGGTAACCTGATAAGGTCCCAAGCCAAGAGAGAGCTCTCATGGAACTATTTAATAGCTTAGAGATATCGGTAAAGCCATTGGACAAAGGTGGCAACACAGTGATCATGGGCAACATACAGTATGATCTCACGCATCTGAACATTTTTAAAAATTCGGATTGGAAGTCCAGTCTCCCACTACTTGTCAACAAGTTCAATTACATTTTTTTTTTCGATTGGTAGAACCGGCATTTGAAAAGGGCGTTGTTCCCAAAACAAACTGAGACTTTTCTAGAACACAATTTTCAAAAGTATGGCCCTATATACCTTGTTTAAAATTCACAACAATACTACTGATCCAGCCTGGGAGGCCAATTTAATCTGGCCATGGCTTGCTTATGGCAAATTTCAGTAAAGTAGTGGATATGTACTGTTTTTTTGAGACCATTTGTTAGAAGTACAGGACAACATCCATTTTTCTTAAACTTATTGATGGCCTATCTATAACAAGGAATGCAACACTTGTTATCATAGATGTAGAAGCCCTAAACCATGGGTGCTCAACCTGTGGCCCTCTAGGCATAGCAAGCCTTATATTGCAAGCATGATTCAGTAAAGTGGAACGGCGCTAAATCCTTATGTGATAATATAAAGCAAATGTGAAAGACATTGCATAATGTAATCAAAAAACAACATATATATCTTCCCCCAACAAAATAATTCCCCATATCAATATACATATACAAATGCAGTGAACATATAGTGCAAAATAAACCATAAAAAATAAAAACGGTGAAAATCACTTTAAAATTCCACACAATATAGTGTTGAGAGAGTTCTATGTAGAGATTGTGAATCACCATAAAAAAAGTTAATCAAATACAATGCTGCGATCACTGTGAAATTCCAAACAAATGGTGCAATCTGGTGCTCAATCCAAGTAATCCACCACTGTGTGCAATGGCGGCTCACCTCTAGTTATAAGGTAATGCACTTCAAGCTGTATGGGCTGCTGGAAACTATCTCCATACGCTGAATGTCATTTCAAATCATCGCACAAGAAAAGGCAGACAAAAACTCCTCGTCGTGTAGTATTTAGAAAAGGTGTAAATTAAAATAAAGCAAACTTACATTTAAAAACACAACAGTGCGAATCCTCCCCTAGATCAGGGGGTCACACAACAACTAAACGCAGTGTATTCAGAATTTCCACTTTCAGTTGTAACCCGGAAGTGACGTCACCGAGCTCCTCCAGGTGCATTGTGTCACAACCACGTGACTTTCAAAAAGGCTGATATTGCAAGGCTGACACTTACAAGCATGACTCCCAAAGGCAGAGGCATGGTGGGACTTGTAGTTCCGCAACAGCTGGAGGGCTACAGGTTGAACACCCATGCCCTTTACAGTAGCATCCCTCACAAACAAGGTTTGGAGATCACGACTACTATATTCCAACAAACCAGTGCGCATCTACGGGATTATGCCCAGGTTGTGTTGAGGTCTTTAGAGTTCATCCTTACACATTTTGGGGTTGTTTTACCAAAACTGGAGAATGCAAAATCTGGGGTAGCTTTGCATGGTAGCCAATCAGCTTCTAACTTTAGCTTGTTCAATGAGACTTTGACTAAAAAAATATACTCTGGTTTCTTTTCAGATCGTATGCAAAGCTGCACCAGATTTTGCACTCTCCAGTTAGTAAATCAACTACAATGTGTGTTGTTTTGCAAGCTCTCACTACTTCCAGGCACAGGGCATAGTGATGGGCACATGTTGGGCCCCATCCTATGCCAATCCGTACCTGGGGGAGTGGGAGTGTCGGCTTTATTTTTAGAGGAAAATCCCTCCTCCTATACCAGCCAGGTGCTATTTAGGCACAACTTCATATTTTTTTACGGTTTGGAAGGGATCTTTCGATTTGTTGCCTTAGTTTTTCAATGGATTAAACTTGAGCAGCCTCAACCTTTCATTTATCATGTCATATCAGACAGAGAGGATTACTTTCCTAGATGATTAAATTAATTTGATGGAGAATGGTTATTTAGGCAACAAAAAAATGCAAGCCCAAAGCTTCCATCCAGAGGGCTTAAAGTAGAAGTCCACCCTAACACTAAAATCCCTGCATCTACAGACATCTATGATCTAAGACTAAACTATCTAGACCTGTAAAGAAGAAATCAGTATACAGTATCTCACAAAAGTTAGTACAACCCTCACATTTTTGTAAATATTTTATTATGTGACAACACTGAAGAAATGACACTGTCAGGACCCCGGTATTGAACCTAGGACCTCCACTGTGTCTGGCAATTACTCTACTTACTGAACCACCTTGAATACTGGACAGCTCCCTGGACAAATCCTTGAATGATCCTGCCTTTAATCTTAATTGCCTTGGACTTTGAACCCTTTGCTCCTCCCATGAACTTCCTGATTTTAACCATGTCTCTGCACTTCCTGGTTGCCATAATATTGTGCCTTCACCAACCAATATCTCGCTTGTCTCTCCTGCTGCCGTCCATATCTTCGCTATCATCCATTTTCAACATTTGGCTTGTTTCTCGACTTCATTTCTGCTTAATCCCAACCTGCAACTACTCATTATCGACCTTGGTTATTCCCTGACTACGCTTCTGCTTGATCCCTACCTGCTATATCTGCTGTTAGACCCTGGCTTGCTCACCTCCTGGTGGGGCGATCCTGAGGACCGCGACCTGGTGCTAACAAGCAGCAAAATCCATCTCCGCCATCAGGAGCTCTGGCGAACACCGGTTAGTACTTAGATTCCACACCGCAGGGGAGCCTGCATCATCTGCCTGGGTGCCTGCCTTTGTTCCCAACCTGTGGGTTCCTGTGTAAGCTTCCAATGCTATTGCTACTAGTCTTCGAGCCCAACCCTGATTGTGACAGACACTTCCCGTTACAATGTTAAGTATGGAGTATACAGCTTGAATAACAGTGTAAATTTGCTGTCCCCTCAAAATAACTCAACACACAGCCATTATTATCTAAACCGCTGGCAACAAAAGTGAGTACACCCCTAAGTCAAAATGTCCAAACTGGGCCCAAAGTGTCAATATTTTGTGTGGCCACCATTGTTTTCCAGCACTGCCTTAACCCTCTTGGGCATGGAGTTCACCAAAGTTTCACAGGTTGCCACTGGAGTCCTCTTCCACTCCTCCATGACGACATCACAGAAGTGGTTGATGTTAGAGACCTTGCATTTCTCCACCTTCAGTTTGAGGATGCCCCACAGATGCTCAATAGGGTTTAGGTCTGGAGACTTGCTTGGTCAGTCCATCACCTATAGCAAGGCAGTGGTCATCTTGGAGGTGTGTTTGGGGTTGTTAACATGTTGGAATACTGCCCTGCGGCCCAGTCTCCGAAGGGAGGGGATCATGCTCTGCTTCAGTATGTCACAGTACATGTTAGCATTCATGGTTCCCTCAATGAACTGTAGCTGCTCAGTGTTGGGAGCACTCATGCAGCCTCAGACCATGACACTCCCACCAGCATGCTTGACTGTAGGCAAGACACACTTGCTTGTACACACGCTTGACACCATCTGAACCAAATAAATTTATCTCGGTCTCATCAGACCACAGGACATGGTTCCAGTAATCCATCTCCTTAGTCTGCTTGTCTTCAGCAAACTGTTTTCGGACTTTCTTGAGCATCTTTTAAAGAGGCTTCTTTCTGGGACGACAGGCATGTAGACCAATTTGATACAGTGTGCAGCGTATGGTCTGAGCACTGACAGGCTGACCCTCCACCACTTCAACCTCTGCAGCAATGCTGGCAGCACTCATATGTCTATTTCCCAAAGACAACCTCTGGATATGACGCTGAACAAGTGCACTCAACTTCTTTCGTCGACCATGGCGAGGCCTGTTCTGAGTGGAACCTGTCCTGTTAAACCGTGGTATGGTCTTGGCCACCGTGCTGCAGCTCAGTTTCAAGGTCTTGGCAATCTTCTTATAGCTTAGGCCATCTTTATGTAGAGCAACAATTCTTTTTTTCAGATCCTCAGAATTCTTTGCCATGAACTTCCAGTGACCAGTATGAGAGAGTGGGAGAGATAACACCAAATTTAACACACCTGCTCCCTATTCACACCTGAGACCTTGTAACACTAACGAGTCACATGATGACGGGGAGGTAAAATGGCTAATTGGGCCCAATCTGGACATTTTCACTTAGGGGTATATTCACTTATGTTGCCAGCAGTTTAGACATGAATGGCTGTGTGTTGAGTTATTTTTAGGGGACAGCAAATTTAAACTGTTATACAAGCTGTACACTCACTACTTTACATTGTAGCAAAGTGGCATTTCTTCAGTGTTGTCACATGAAAAGATAGAATAAAATATTTACAAAAATGTGAGGGGTGTACTCACTTTTGTGAGATACTGTATATACCTTTTTGAAGCCGATCTGACCCGATCCCACGCCGCAGCTTTGTTGTAGAGGTGGGTGCAGAAGACACTTCCGACAACGGAAGCCCCATAGTAAGTCTATGGGTGACATCACTCCCCATTCATTTCACAGTCGTTGTCGGCCGTGTCCTCTGCAGAGCTTCCACCACTGGAGACCGGATCGGATCGGCTTCAAAAAAGGTATGGATACTGATTGCTTCTTTACAGGGCTAGATAGGTTAGTGTCTGATCATGTATGTCTATACTGTAGATGTAGGGATTTTAGTTTTAGGCACAGGTTACATATAGGAGAGCCATCTCCATTAACCACTTAAGCCCCAGCCCTATTTCGGACACTTTTTGTTTACGCGTAAAAACCAGTATTTTTTCCTAGAAAGCTACTTAGAACCCCCAAACATTATATATATATTTTTAGAAAAGACTCTGGAGAATAAAATGTCGGTCATTGCAATATTTTTTGTCACGCGGTATTTGCGCAGCGGTCTTTAAAGCGCCATTTTTTTTGAAAAATTTTGAAAAATCACATTTCACTGCATTTAAAAAATACTAAACAGTAAAGTTAGCCCATTTTTTTGTATATTGTGAAAGAACATGTCAGGCCGAGTAAATAGATACCCAACATGTTACGGTTTAAAATTGCGCCCCCCGTGGGATGGCGACAAACTACGGTCAATAGAGATCTCAATCTGCGACACTTTAAATTTATTTAACGGTTACCAGTTTAGAGTTAGAGTGTAGCTCTTTTTTTTAAATTATTGCTCACACTCTGGCGATCGCGGCGATACCTCACATGTGTGGTTTGAACAGCGATTTCATTTGCGGCTCGACTTCCGTATACGTTTTTTTTTGTGCGCGAGCTAACGGTGACGGGGGCGGCTAAATTTTTTTACTTTTTTCCCATTTATTTTATTTATTTTTTAACTTTATTAAAGTTTTTTTAAAAAAAAAAAAAAAATCTGATCACTTTTATTGCTGTCACAAGCAATGTAAACATCCCTTGTGACACCAATATGTAGTGACAGGTACACTTTATGGAGGGATCAAGGGTCTAAAAGACTCCAAACCCCTCCACTACACTTCCATGTATGCAAAACGCCGAAAACTGCATTTTTGCATACAGCCGTTTTTCAAATTTGCCGCCTTTTGCAGCACAGTAACCCGGACGTGACGTCATGGACGCCGCCTTCGGGTTACGTCATCGGAGACCCGATCAAAGCCATTTCCGGCTTTGATCGGGACTCCATCCAGCCGGCGGATGTGCCAGCTGGGTGCTCGGGGCTCCCGGTGGGACAGGAGCCCCGGTAACAGCCACGGAAGGTGGCGGGAGGGGGGGGGACGTCCCCTCCCGCCCTCTGGGTACCGATCGAGCGGCTCCCGAGCCGCATCGGTCGGTACCGACGGAAAGCCAACCGTCGGCTCTAAACCACGGTACCGGGATGGTGCCTCTAGCTAGAGGCATCATCCCGGTATAACACCGCAAAGTTTACCGACGTAGCCCTACGTCAGTATGCGGTAAGTGGTTAAGGATAGATTGGTACAGAGTTATTTTTTCAGGGAAAATTAGGAGAGTTCCATATAAGACATGGGGTGCCTAGATGTGGCAACTGCAACTATTGTCTGGTTAGATCAGCCTTTTTCAACCAGGGTGCCCAGGCACCCCCGGGGTGCCATGAGGCTTCTTCAGGGGTGCCTTGGCAAAATGCCGAAAAATTGATCAACGAATGTTATACAAGCCAGCAGGTTGATGAAGCCTGCCTTTTATAGTTACACAAAACCACAGGTTTTTATTGTGCACCATTACAACTTTCTAGACACTGGCATCCATTCCTAACAATCTATGATGTCATCAGTTGAAAGGAGGATGTCAGTTGCCTCCACAGCATCCTTGTTTGACCCTCCTCTGTCCCTCTCCCTCAGCACTGGGGGGGACATTGGCTGATTGATGGAGAGAAATTGAGGGAGAAAATAAACACTGGAATACTAGTCAGTACCAGTGTGCAAAAGTGTATTTGCTTTGGAAGAAAAAATTACCTCTAACATTGGGTGTCCTAGATGTGTGGATGTTGCTGAATTATGTGAAACTATTAGAATAGTTTTTTACATTTTAGAATGGGGTGCCTCATGTTTATAATTTTAAAGGGTGCCTTGAGATGGTCAAAAATTTTAAAGGGTGCCTTGACTGAAGCATGCTGATAAGTGCTAGATTTTCTTTTTTGGGGGGGATTTGTGGTCACATTTTATGCCCACCCATCTTGGGGGGGCACAGTTTGGCATCTTCACCCTGGGCACTAGATGACCTTGTTCCGGCACTGATATAACTAAATAGCAGAACCACGGTCCTTGGCAATCGGGGGGGGGGGGGGGTGTTCCTGTACGGAGGGGGACGGTGGGGTAGGCAGGGTAAGGGAAGGGGGCAAATAAGGATAGCTGCACATTTTTAAAGTTTTAGAGTGACCTTATCCTTTAACCTTTCTACAGACATAGAAAGACAAACTCAACAAAGAATGAAGATATAATGCTAATATCCCGAGCTTAATGTCAGTAAAAAATAATATGCTGCTTTACAACACTTTGGAATAAAAATTAATGTAGCAGAGAGAAGAATACATCTTTTAAGCGACAACTAATCTCCACGCGTCCATTCAATTTCACACCGGCTAAATGCTCTGTTTTTATAACCACACTGTAGCCTAAAGACAACAATATTAACTGACATTTCATACTGGTTTGCGTTTGGCGTTTATAAAATTGCAGCCTGCTGTGGTGTCACTTGCCTGGGGGCTCTGGCAGAGACAGACGCTAATATCACATTTTCTTTGGTGAAATGACACACCGACAAGAACTCTGTGATTACTATTATACTGTTTCCTCCCAGCAGCCACTGCTTGACACCTAGTATTTTCTGTTTTCATGTACGCTTTACAGTGACTTTACTAGAAGGTACTTCCATTAAAGGATTTCTTTACTCAACTATCTCTTGCAGTCTCATATAGTGACAGTTATGATCCCCAGTGTCACTGTGATGTATGTATCTGTGCAAAATAATACACAAAAAAAATATTCAATACATCTCTGTGATGCATGCACATTTCCCATTGTTTAAAAATGTTGAAAGTTCAGAAAATTTCCTGTTGATCTGCCAAAAAACCAGTGTGCCATTTATGAGCGTCTCTGATTTCTTCCAGCAGATTGCAACACTAAATTATTTTACTTGTAAGTCACTATGCAATGTATAGTTATTTGAGATATTCATTGAAATATTGAAATTCATTAAAATATTGAAATATTATACAGTTGATAGTAGTTGATGGAATTTCTTTCTTCTTATCTTTGTAGTAACCCATTTGAAAATTTCTCCATGCAAACACCCCTGAAGAAGCCATAAGGCGAAACACGTTGGGGAGGAGTCCCATCCTCTGCATCACTGGCTACCAGGCTGCCTGTATTGATGTATCTAGGGGCGATACCCTCAAGTTTGTTACGTGGGGATTTCATGTCATGAGTTATATTCTCAATTAGGGTTACTTTATGTAATTTTTGGGTTTTATACTCTATGTCAGGGATCTTCAAACTACGGCCCTCCAGTTGTTCAAGAACTGCAATTCCCATTATGCCTAGTCATGTCTGTGAATGTCAGAGTTTTACAATGCCTCATGGGATGTGTAGTTCCGCAACAGCTGGAGGGCAATAGCTTGAGGACCCCTGCTCTATGTTATATCTCCAAATATTGGAGTTTTTTAAAAACTTTATTACTAATAAAATGTATATCTTTTACAACTGATGTGTTATCTTAATAGCATCTGAGGGTTTACGCCTACAAAGTTCTGCTTTCTCTCTTTTTCTTTGATTTTTGAAAACCAGTGTGCCCCAAACTTCCTATTTGAGCTGGCAACACCCCCAGATAACAAGCAATTGTGCTGCAAGATTGAAAATTACTTGCTAAGCGCTAGACTTGCCGGGCTTCACAAGTTTGTTGCACAATTGCAGCAAGTCCGCATTGCATGACTCCAGATCAACTTTCTTTGCAAACATTCTGCAAGTCTGCTGCAAGTTCTGGTTCAGTTATGTTGTGCAATAGTCCTCCCACCACAGGGGGCACTGTGCCTAATTATTCATGCAGTAGACTTGCAGAGCTCTTGCTGAAGATAACCACTACAACTTTGCTCTTGCTAAAGACCTGCCATGCAAATTTGCTACAAATTGGAAAAGTTTCAACTAGAACTTGTGCTTCCAGTGCTCTGAAAATTTAAAACTTGCCAGTGAAAATGTGCAGCAAGCTAACCACTTCCTGCAAAACAACGTACCTGTAAGTAGTTTTGAGGAAGTGGTTGCACTGGGATGATATGCAGCTGTAGGCTTCACCCCGGTACCGTTTTTTTAGAGCTGGCGGTCAGCTTTCAGGTGATGACAACCAATGTGGCTATGCTGCCGCTTGCCACGGAGCGGAAGGGGACCTCCCTTCCCCCCCACCTCCTACCTTCTGCTACTCCGCCCGGGTCTACTGTCCCACCAGGAGACCCGAGTGACTGGGGGGAGTCCCGGACAAGTCCAGAATCCCTTTCGATCAGGTCTCGGATCAGAACTTCACTTTCAGTTTACTCTGCAGCCAATGGCGCTGATTTAAAAAAAATCCAAAGTATTTAAAAACACAGATTTTGGCATTTTTCTAATACTTTTAGGTGCAGTGGAAGGGTTTGGGGTCTTTTTGACCCCAGATCCCTCCATAAAGAATACCTGCCATTGCCTTTTACTGTCACAAGGGATGTTTACATTCTTATTTTGCTGAGAAATCACTTTGAAAAACACCTCCTAGCATTTATAACCGTGGCCATAATGATTCATGTAGCATTTACTTCCTGGAACCCATCTGCCCTTAGCCAGGAATGCTGGAAAGAGGGTGTGCTTAGCTGAGAAAGCCCCTCCTCCTCTGCTCCCATGAAGACTCCTGGGATGAATGACATCATTTTGGCCTAGACCAGAAACCAGGAGGCAACTGATGAAAGGTAAAAAAAAAAAAAAAAAAGTTTAAAACAAGTAAATATGATATACCTTCCTATCTTTTTACTGATGTTAGTGGCAAATCCTTGGAGACTATTCATGGGAGACACTTCAGAGAAGTGGCGTAGCGTGGGGGGTGCAGGGGGGGGCGGCCGCACCGGTCGCAATATTTAGGGGGGCGCAATCCCACGCCCGTGTGTCACTCCTGCCTGTTCTCTTAATTTTATTACAGTGTCCCCAGACAGCCATGTTCCGCTGCGCCCTGTTATTGGGCGAATAGGGTCACGTGCAGCAGGGGGGGGGGCTGGCCTGTCTGTGATCAGGTGGCAGATGCGCACGGGAGTCCCTCCTCGGCACCTCCAGCATCTTCTCCTTCTCCTCTCCTCTCCTCCGGGTGGCACATCATGTGGCGCGCATGGGAGTCCCGCCTCCGGACTGTGAACTTCCACCACACAATCTTCTCCTTCTCCTCTGCTGGATCTCAGGTACGTCCTTTTACAGTCTAGCAGTGTGTCAGAGCCAGAGGCAGCAGCCAGAAAGATAGACAGAGTGAGTTAGGGTCAGAGTTAAGGTGATTTAGGACAGAGCAGTTAGGGTCACGCTGTGTAGTGATCAGTATAGGAATACTGTAGGTAGGACAGTGTAGTGTAGTTGTCAGTGTACTGGACAGTGTAGTGGATAGTGTAGTATAGTGTATTGGGTAGTGTAGTGGACAGGGTAGTGTAGTGTAGTGGACAGTATAGTGTAGTGGGTAGTGTAGTGTAGTGTAGTGGACAGTGTAGTGTAGTGGTCAGTGTAGTGTAGTGGACAGGGTAGTGTAGTGTAGTGTAGTGGACAGTATAGTGCAGTGAACAGTGTAGTGTAGTGTAGTGCAGGGGCGTACCAAGGGGGGGGCGGGGGGCGGGGGGCGGTCCGCCCCGGGTGCCACATGTTGAGGGGGGTGCCGTGCCAGACAGGCTGGTGCCGCCGCCGTGTACTGGCATGAGTAGGTCACAGGCAGCTTCATTCTGGGACAATGCAACCAGTGACGTCACTGACAGAAGATACCGAGGCCCCGGCATTCACAGCGCGCTCCTCCGTGCCAGTAACTAGCTCAGACTCCATGCTCCACCCACTTCCTCCTCTTCTCCGGTGCAGAGGCATGCTCTCGGGGAGAGAGTGCTGAAGAAGCAGGTAAGTCAGTGGGTTAGGGTTTTAATAACTTTCATGCCGCTCCGCTGCCTCAACAGGAGAGGAGATCAGAACACCTGCTGTCTGCTAATGGGGAGGACAGAGCAAGGGGGCTTACCTCCTGTCTGCTGGGGGGGGTGTAAGGACAGAGCATGGGGGCTACCTCCTTTCTGCTGGGGGGGTGTAAGGACAGAGCATGGGGGCTACCTCCTTTCTGCTGGGGGGGGTGTAAGGACAGAGCATGGGGGCTACCTCCTGTCTGCTGGGGGGGGGGGTGTAAGGACAGAGCATGGGGGCTACCTCCTGTCTGCTGGGGGGGGGTGTAAGGACAGAGCATGGGGGCTACCTCCTGTCTGCTGGGGGGGGGTGTAAGGACAGAGCATGGGGGCTACCTCCTGTCTGCTGGGGGGGGGGGTGTAAGGACAGAGCATGGGGGCTACCTCCTGTCTGCTGGGGGGGGGGTGTAAGGACAGAGCATGGGGGCTACCTCCTGTCTGCTGGGGGGGGGTGTAAGGACAGAGCATGAGGGCTACCTCCTGTCTGCTGGGGGGGGGGGTGTAAGGACAGAGCATGGGGGCTACCTCCTGTCTGCTGGGGGGGGGGGAGTAAGGACAGAGCATGGGGGCTACCTCCTGTCTGCTGGGGGGGTGTAAGGACAGAGCATGGGGGCTACCTCCTGTCTGCTGGGGGGGTGTAAGGACAGAGCATGGGGGCTACCTCCTGTCTGCTGGGGGGAGTGTAAGGACAGAGCATGGGGGCTACCTCCTGTCTGCTGGGGGGGGGGCAGAGCATGGGGGCTGCCTCCTGTCTGCTGGGGGGAGGACAGAGCATGGGGGCTACCCCCTGTCTGCGGGGAGACAGAGGATGGGGGCTACCTCCTGTCTGCTGGGGGGGCAGAGCATGGGGGCTACCCCCCCCAGCAGACAGGAGGTAGCCCCCATGCTATGTCCTCCCCCCCAGCAGACAGGAGGTAGCCCCCCATTATCTGTCCCCCCCCCCCCAGCAGACAGGAGGTAGCCACCCATGCTCTGTCCTCCCCCCCAGCAGACAGGAGGTAGCCCCCCATGCTCTGTCCCCCCCAATGCAGACAGGAGGTAGCCCCTATGCTCTGTCCACCCCCCCAGCAGACAGGAGGTAGCCCCCCATGCTCTGTCCCCTCCAGCAGACAGGAGGTAGGCCCCCCATGCTTCTGTCCCCCCCAGCAGACAGGAGGTAGCCCCCCATGCTCTGTCCTCCCCCCCCGCAGACAGGAGGTAGCCCCCCATGCTCTGCCCCCCCCAATGCAGACAGGAGGTAGCCCCTATGCTCTGTCCCCCCCAGCAGACAGGAGGTAGCCCCCCATGCTCTGTCCCCCCAGCAGACAGGAGGTAGCCACCCATGCTCTGTCCTCCCCCAGCAGACAGGAGGTAGCCCCCCATGCTCTGTCCCCCCAATGCAGACAGGAGGTAGCCCCTATGCTCTGTCCACCCCCCCCCAGCAGACAGGAGGTAGCCCCCATGCTATGTCCCCCCCCAGCAGACAGGAGGTAGCCCCCCATGCTCTGTCCCCTCCAGCAGACAGGAGGTAGGCCCCCCATGCTTCTGTCCCCCCCAGCAGACAGGAGGTAACCCCCCATGCTCTGTCCTCCCCCCCGCAGACAGGAGGTAGCCCCCCATGCTCTGCCCCCCCAATGCAGACAGGAGGTAGCCCCTATGCTCTGTCCCCCCCCCCAGCAGACAGGAGGTAGCCCCCATGCTCTGCCCCCCCCCAGCAGACAGGAGGTAGCCCCCCATGCTCTGTCCCCCCAGCAGACAGGAGGTAGCCCCCCATGCTTCCCCCCAGCAGACAGGAGGTAGCCCCCATGGTCTGTTCCCCCCAGCAGACAGGAGGTAGCCCCCCATGCTCTGTCCCCCCCCAGCAGACAGGAGGTAGCCCCCCATGCTCTGTCCCCCCCTCAGCAGACAGGAGGTAGCCCCTCCGTGCTTCTGCCCCCCTCCCAGCAGACAGGAGCTAGGCCCTCTGTGCTTCTGCCCCCCCCCCCCCCAGCAGACAGGAGGTAGGGGCTACCTCCTGTCTGCTAGGGGGGGGGGGCAGAAGCATGGAGGGCCTACCTCCTGTCTGCTGGGGGGGGACAGAAGCATGGAGGGGCTACCTCCTGTCTGCTGGGGGGGGGGGGGCAGAAGCATGGAGGGGCTGCCTCCGGTCTGCTTGCGGGGGACAGAAGCATGAAGGGGCTACCTCCTGTCTGCTAAGGGGGAGGACAGAAGTATAGAGGGCCTATTGCAAAGGGGAGGTATTAATTGATTTGCGGAAAAGTTATAGCGTTTACAAACTATGGTATAGAATTGGGGATTTTTTATTTTTTTTATTGTTTTTAAAAAGCAGTATTATTTTTCAAGTTGATGTAAAGTTTACAAAGTTGCGCAATAAATATTCTTAAAAATATTACAAATTTTTGTGGGTGTCTTTACATTTTAAAGTTGGGGGGGGGGGGGGTGCCAGAAATCCAATCCGCCCCGGGTGCCAAATGCTCTAGGTACGCCCCTGGTGTAGTGGAGAGTATAGTGTAGTGGGTAGTGTAGTGTAGTGGACAGTGTAGTGTAGCGTAGTGGTCAGTGTAGTGTAGTGGACAGGGTAGTGTAGTGTAGTGTAGTGGACAGTATAGTGTAGTGTGTAGTGTAGTGTAGTGGACAGTATAGTGCAGTGGGTAGTGTAGTGGGTAGTGTAGTGGACAGTGTAGTGTAGTGGGTAGTGTAGTGCTTAGTGTAGTGCTTAGTGTAGTGGACAGTGTAGTGTAGTGGACAGTATAGTGCAGTGGGTAGTGTAGTGGACAGTGTAGTGTAGTGGGTAGTGTAGTGTAGTGGACAGTGTAGAGTAGTGGGTAGTGTAGTGTAGTGGACAGTGTAGTGTAGTGGGTAGTGTAGTGTAGTGGGTAGTGTAGTGGACAGTGTAGTGTAGTGGGTAGTGTAGTGTAGTGGACAGTGTAGTGTAGTGGGTAGTGTAGTGTAGTGGGTAGTGTAGTGGACAGTGTAGTGTAGTGGGTAGTGTAGTGGACAGTATAGTGCAGTGGGTAGTGTAGTGGACAGTGTAGTGTAGTGGGTAGTGTAGTGTAGTGGACAGTATAGTGCAGTGGGTAGTGTAGTGGACAGTGTAGTGTAGTGGGTAGTGTAGTGTAGTGGACAGTATAGTGCAGTGGGTAGTGTAGTGGACAGTGTAGTGTAGTGGGTAGAGTAGTGTAGTGGACAGTGTAGTGTAGTGTAGTGGACAGGGTAGTGTAGTGGACAGTGTAGTGTAGTGGGTAGTGTAGAGAAGTGGACAGTATAGTGTAGTGGGTTGTGTAGTGTAGTGTAGTGGACAGTGTAGTGTAGTGGTCAGTGTAGTGTAGTGGTCCTTCTCTTCCCCTTTTACATTTGACTTTGAAAAAGGAGCGCGCGCTGGTTTCACACCACAGTGCGCATGCTCGGAAACGCGTCAGTCATTACGCCGGAAGATCCTGTGGACAAGCATCACAGCCACTGTGCGGCCCAAGCCTCCATCTCACTGCGGTTTCACCCTGCTGTCCAAGCCTCCATCTCACTGCTGTGACACCCTCCACTTCCTGCTGGACAGGAAGAGGAAGAGAGGAGATGATTACAGACCCACAGTGATGACTCCAAGCCCCAGCCTCCACATGGACACCGGAAGGACCCATCTTGTCTGCTTATACTTACCTTGATGTAAGTTTTTATTACTTGTTTGCCATATTAAATCGCAGTCTTAACTCAGAGGCGCCTGTTTTCTCTTTTGTTTAGTGTAGTGTAGTGTAGTGGACAGTATAGTATAGTGTAGTGGGTAGTGTAGTGTAGTGTAGTGGACAGTATAGTATAGTGTAGTGGGTAGGGTAGTGTAGTGTAGTGTAGTGCAGTGGACAGTGTAGTGTAGTGTAGTGGACAGTATAGTGCAGTGGGTAGTGTAGTGGACAGTGTAGTGTAGTGGGTAGTGTAGTGAAGTGGACAGTGTAGTGTAGTGTAGTGGACAGTGTAGTGTAGTGGGTAGTGTAGAGAAGTGGACAGTATAGTGCAGTGGGTAGTGTAGTGGACAGTATAGTGCAGTGGGTAGTGTAGTGGACAGTATAGTGCAGTGGGTAGTGTAGTGTAGTGGACAGTATAGTGCAGTGGACAGTGTAGTGTAGTGGGTAGTGTAGAGAAGTGGACAGTATAGTGCAGTGGGTAGTGTAGTGGACAGTGTAGTGCAGTGGGTAGTGTAGTGGACAGTGTAGTGCAGTGGGTAGTGTAGTGTAGTGGACAGTATAGTGTAGTGTAGTGGACAGTATAGTGTAGTGGGTAGTGTAGTGGACAGTGTAGTGTAGTGGACAGTGTAGTGTAGTGGGTAGTGTAGAGAAGTGGACAGTATAGTGCAGTGGGTAGTGTAGTGGACAGTATAGTGCAGTGGGTAGTGTAGTGGACAGTGTAGTGCAGTGGGTAGTGTAGTGGACAGTGTAGTGCAGTGGGTAGTGTAGTGTAGTGGACAGTATAGTGTAGTGTAGTGGACAGTATAGTGTAGTGGGTAGTGTAGTGGACAGTGTAGTGTAGTGGTCAGTTTAGTGTAGTGGACAGTATAGTGTAGTGGTCAGTTTAGTGTAGTGGACAGTATAGTGTAGTGGACAGTGTAGTGTAGTGTAGTGGTCAGTGTAGTGTAGTGGACAGTATAGTGTAGTGGGCAGTGTAGTGTAGTGGACAGTGTAGTGCTCAGTGTAGTGTACTACTACACTACACTGTCCACTACACTACACTGACCACTACACTGTCCACTACACTGACCACTGCACTACACTGACCACTACACTACACTGACCAGCCTGGACAGTGTAGTGTAGTGGACAGGTAGGTCAGTTTAGTGGTCAGTTTAGGTATCAGGTAGGTTCCTGTTGTGGTCAGTTTAGGAATCAGGTAGGTCAGTGCAGTGGTCAGTGTAGTGGACAGTGTAGAAATCAGGTAGATCAGTCAGTGTAGAGGTCAGTCCAGTTGCCAGTATAGGAATCCGGTAGGTTAGTGAAGTGGACAGGTAGGTCAGTGTAGGAATCAGGTAGGTTAGTGTAGTGGTCAGTATAGGAATCAGGCGGGTCAGTACTATTGTAGGAAGAGACTCAGGGAGTGCTAAAAGTCCGCAGGTTAGGGGGCGCAAATTGCTTGCCTTGCCCCGGGCGCTGACAACCCACGCTACGCCACTGCTTCGGAGTGAATTGGGACCATTCAACAGTGCAAACAAATAGGATTGGGATAAACACGGGAAGTTTCTAGATTGCCAGCTGCATATACCTTCTGGGGTTTGCAGATTTTGGCAAAACTTTTCCTTAATCAGTAAAGGTTGAATAACCCCTGGACTTAGTTGCCTAGAATTGCCTTCCTGGAAACATTTACATTTTCCCTGTTGGAGTGTCTCCTATGTTCTTTCTATATGCGAAAGTATTCGGCCGCCTTAAACTTTTCGACCTTTTGCCACATTTCAGGCTTCAAACATAAAGATCTAAAACTGTAATTTTTTGTGAAGAATCAACAACAAGTGGGACACAATCATGACATGGAACGAAATTTATTGGATATTTCAAACTTTGTTAACAAATAAAAAACTTGGGCGTGCAAAATTATTCAACCCCTTTAGGCTGGCCATACACTATACAATTTTCTTCTTCAACTTTCCTTTACATTTACCAAAACCATGTAATATAGGGTCAAACCTAAACACTTTCAATTTGTATGCAATCAGACAGGCCCTTGCACTACATAGTTTAAGGTAAATCTAAAGGAAATTGAATAAGAAAATTGTATAGTGTATGGCCAGCCTTACTTTCAGTGCAGCAAACTCTCTCCAGAAGTTCAGTGAGGATCTCTGAATGATCCAATGTTGACCTAAATGACTAATGATGATAAATAGAATCCACCTGTGTGTAACGTCAAGGTGTTATTTAGACTGTTCCAGCGACAAGATGCAAATTCTGTGCACTTTGGGGAGACCTCTTTTTATTTCCTGTTGCATTTTCACAACAGGAAGTGAATGGAAATCTCCCCTATGAAACACAGATAGAAAAAAATAATCCGGTGTTTTTAACCCTCCCCTACTCTATTCAAAATTAAATATACATTTTTCAGCTATACAAACACTTTAAAGGGAAGTATGCTTTTTTTCTGGCTTGAAAAAAATGGATTTTCACTCTGCAGTGAATATTTGTCTCTGTGATTGACCACCAGAGCTCCCCTTCTGTCTTTCAAACAATCATCTGCTCGCTCTGCACATGCATGGCGGGCCCTCACTGTAAAAGTAAATTCCATTTAAACATAATTACTTCCAATTGCATGTATAATATTGCCTGAATATTTCATGAATCTGCCACAGAAATATGGATCTCTGTACTGTTTAAATTCATCATATTGGCCTAAGTAAAATAAATGAGACCTTTTAAGAATTTCATGCACTGAAATAGCAAGAAATTAGGTAGAAATCCATTCAGAATGAAGAATCATTTCAGAGAGATTTTTCCATTCATCCACCTGTTATTGGATAAAAGATAATAATATGTCTATGCTAATTAGATATACCTTAGGCCACCCTGATTAACGTGGTGGGAGTGAAAAAAAAATGTGTATATATATATATATACACACACACACACACACACACACACACACACACACATATATATATATATATATATATATATATATATATATATATATATATATATATATATATATTGAAGCCTGAGATGTGGCAAAAGGTCGAAAAGTTCAAGGGGGATGAATACTTTCGCAAGACACTGTATATATATATATACAGTTACGGCAGTTCGCGCAGGAGCAGCTGCCTGACGCAGTATAACTGCAGCGGGCGTTCGTAAAGCGGTTAAAGTGCCCCCGATCCCAGACTATGTACACTACAGTGCCTTGCGAAAGTATTTGGCCCCCTTGAACTTTGCGACCTTTTGCCACATTTCAGGCTTCAAACATAAAGATATAAAACTGTAATTTTTTGTGAAGAATCAACAACAAGTGGGACACAATCATGAGGTGGAACGAAATTTATTGGATATTTCAAACTTTGTTAACAAAGTAGAGCTGTCGTCCGCTGGGACCCTTCAGCTCCCGGGCCAGACTCATACCACCGCCGCCGCACGGGGGCCCATTCTCTGACTCAGTGCCGGATTAACCACTTACCGCATACTAACGTAGGTCTACGTCGGTAAACTTTGCGGTAGTGTACCGGGATGATGCCTCTAGCTAGAGGCACCATCCCGGTACCGTGGTTTAGAGCCGACGGTTGGCTTTCCGTCGGTACCGACCGATGCGACTCGGGAGCCGCTCGATCGGTACCCGGGGGGGCGGGAGGGGACGTCCCCCCCCCTCCCGCCGCCTTCCGTGGCTTTGCCCGGGGCTCCCGTTCCACCGGGAGCCCCGAGCACCCAGCCGGCACGTCCGCCGGCTGGATGGAGTCCCGATGAATGCCGGAAATGGCATCGATCGGGTCTCCGATGACGTAACCCGGAGGCGGCGTCCATGACGTCACTTCCGGGTTACTGTGCTGCAAAAGGCGGCAAATTTGAAAAACGGCTGTATGCAAAAATGCCGTTTTCGGCGTTTTGCATACAGGGAAGTGTAGTGGAGCGGTTTGGGGTCTTTTAGACCCTCGATCCCTCCATAAAGTGTACCTGTCACTACATATTGGTGTCACAAGGGATGTTTACATTGCTTGTGACAGCAATAAAAGTGATCAGATTTTTTTTTTTTTTTAAAACTTTAATAAAGTTAAAAAAATAAATAAAATAAATGGGGAAAAAAAAAAAAAAAAAATTTAGCCACCCCCGTCACCGTTAGCTCGCGCACAAAAAAAAACGTATACGGAAGTCGAGCCGCAAATGAAATCGCTGTTCAAACCACACATGTGAGGTATCGCCGCGATCGCCAGAGCGTGAGCAATAATTTAAAAAAAAGAGCTACACTCTAACTCAAAACTGGTAACCGTTAAATAAATTTAAAGCGTCGCAGATTGAGATCTCTATTGACCGTAGTTTGTCGCGATCCCACGGGGGGGCGCAATTTTAAACCGTAACATGTTGGGTATCTATTTACTCGGCGTGACATGTTCTTTCACAATATACAAAAAAAATGGGCTAACTTTACTGTTTAGTATTTTTTAAAATTAGTGAAATGTGATTTTTCAAAAATTTTCCAAAAAAATGGCGCTTTAAAGACCGCTGCGCAAATACCGCGTGATAAAAAATATTACAATGACCGACATTTTATTCTCCAGAGTCTTTGCTAAAAAAATATATATAATGTTTGGGGGTTCTAAGTAGTTTTCTAGGAAAAAATACTGATTTAAACTTGTAAACAAAAAGTGTCCGAAATAGGGCTGGGGCTTAAGTGGTTAAGAGCATCATGGGCTTGGTGCTGAGGATTTTGAAGGGCCTTAAGGGCCGTGCCTTGGCATGCACCCAGAGGAGGAAGGGTGCAGCCATGCATGCCTAATTCAACATGGGATGCTGTCTCTGAAGCCCATAAACACATCCATGCATCGGCAACTGTCCCTCCTTGTCCGGCCTTCGTGCTGTGTGGGGAGGTTCTGAGGGAGCTGCCTGGGGAAGCGAGCATAGAAGCCAGACTTCTGTGTTTACAAGTGACAGAAGAGCGGTAACAGTGAATATGGCCAACCCGGGGCCTATATAAAGGTAGGGGCCTGGAGCTGCAGCTCCAATAGCCCCTACGTTAATCTGGCCCTGCTCTGACTCCAGCTCTACTGGTGTGTAAGTTTTGAGCACTCCTCAGTTCCCTAGTACTTACAGAATTTTTTTCAATAACATTTTTTATTCTTTATTTTTGTTTTTCAAGTTATATTCCAACAACTATTATTTTTTATTTCTTTAGATATGTTTTCAATGCACTTACTCTTTAAGAAGCGAGCATTTAACTCGCAAAACGCGTCAGACCAGGATGCATTACATGTATATGTCATGTTAATATTATGTTACCATGTTTTTACTTTTGAGACCAAGATGTATTGTACCCCTACGCATATCATTATGTATGTTATTCAAATGCATATATGTACCGTAAGATCTTCAACTAAGTTTGCCATTACAAGCGTCCTCAAGGCGCATAATGACATTGACTTTTATACCTAATCCAACTTTTTATAATAAAGATTATTTTTTCAGTTATCCATCTTTTGTTATTTCCAGCCACATGTACCCACCTCATTTAAAGTCCCACGGGCCAATTTTCCCTTTTTCGAGTCTTGATTTCAGCTGCGACATTTAGATGGTAGGGTCAGAATTTAGTGTAAACAACATGAAAGCATGGATCTATCCTGCCTTGTGTAGCAGGTTTTCCAGGCCTGTGGCCTGATGTGGGTCTGCCATCGGTACCGGTTACCCCTCCAGCCCTTGTGAGCTGCGGCCCTGGGTGTGAGCACTGAGACAGTGACAATTCCGGCATCTTGGTTTTGTGGTTTTATTGTATTTAAAGGGATGGGAGAAGGGAATGAGTGGGATAATCCTTTAGGCTCAACTATATACAATTGTGGGACTTTTCTGGCAAAAATTCCTGTTAGCGCTGTCTTGACGCCAGCCGACGGTTCCTGACGCTTGAACACTGTCTAATTACTGAAACTGTGCTGAATCCTCGACTTTAATTCAGAAGATCCCGGACTGTAGAACTGCTTGACTTGTAACACTACAATAGCTCAGAGTCACCGAATGGCCCCCTCCAGCACTGCACTGGCTGAGAAAACTCCTTGTAAGTTCTTGAACTGCTGCAACTCTCAGCTGGCACACTTCTCACTGTGCACTGACACTTCAGGGCCCAAACCACAGGTGCCCCCTTTACACTTTAAGCTCTTCAGGGTCCACTGACTATGTACCCCCTCTGTCACTTCAGGGTCCTCAACCTAGGTACCCCCTTTACCAGCTAGTTGGCACTGGATCCCCGAACCTCTTCCGGAGTGGTCCCCTCTAACTTCAGGCAGACCCCCAGGGGCAATCCTCAATACTCCCGACCTGTGTAGGCTTTCCTGGGACTGGACTCTCCGCAGGCTCTCGGCACACCGGATCCCCTCAGCTTAGCTCAGTACTCCCTCTGGATCTTCAGGCAACACCCCAAGATCCTCCTCCTCAGACAGGAGGGGAGAGAGCCGTTCTCTCCCTCCTGGGACTCTGCTCCCACCAAAGACATCATGTCATGTGCGGCTCCCAAACTTATACCCACTCCCAGAATCCTTTGCAGCAAAATCTGCCTTCTGGGGTAGTTACAAGCCTGGATGTGTCCCCTGCAGGGCCGTCTTTACACAGGGCAAAAGGGGCAGCTGCCCTGGGCCCAGTCATTGCTGTGGGGCCCAATGCTGCTGCCCCTTAAGCCCGCACTGCCTGCAAATAGGTAATAAATGGATTTTGCAGGGCCCAAGAAAATATTTGCCCAGGGTCCAATCAATATTAAAGATGGCCCTGGTCCCCTGAATGGGTTTCCTCCACCGCCCTATGAGAAGCCTCTCACAGCAGCCAGTGGGGAGACTCCCCCTTCAGCAGGCACATCTGGAAACTCTGACACCCTCACTAATAAATCACAGCCCTGCTGTTAGGCAGACAAGGCCCACTATATCTTTACCTAGCACCTACCTGTATGGTGCTACACTTGTATTAACGGTTCAGGTTGTTGGTGGTGTAATGGTGTGGGGGATATTTTCTTGGCACACTTTGGTTCCCTTAGTACTAATTGAGCATCGTTTAAACGTGATGTGAGCTATGTGAGTATTGTTGCTGACCCTGTCCATCCCATTATGACTGCAGTGTCCCCATCTTCTGATGGCTCCTTCCAGCAGGATAATGCACCATGTCACAAAGCTCAAATCATCTCACCACTGGTTTCTTCACCATGACAATGAGGTCACTGTTCTCCAATGGCCTCCACAGTGGCCAGATCTTTGGGATGTGGTGGAACGGGAGATTGGCATCATGGATGTGCAGCCGACAAATCTGCAGCAACTACGTGATGCTATCATGTCACTATGGACCAAAATCTCACAAATCTCAAAAATACCTTGTTAAATCTATGCCACAAAGAGTTAAGGCAGTTCTGGGAAGGCAAAAGGGGGTCCAACCTGGTACTAGCATGGTGTACCTAATTACGTGGCCAGGGAGTGTACATGCAAAATGTTAACATCACATCATTTCCTACAGTAAAGCTTTCAAAAAAAAAATAATAGATAGCAACAGGAAACTCAGAGGACATTAAAAACATTTTAATTGATTTAACCACTTACCGCAAAGTGATGTAGGGCTACGTCGGCAAACTTTGCGGTAGTATACCGGGATGATGCCTCTAGCTAGAGACACCATCCCGGTACCGTGGTTTACAGCCGACGGTCGGCTTTCCGTCGGTAATGACCGATGCGGCCCGGGAGCAGCTCGATCGTTACCCGGGTGAGCGGGAGGGGATGTTCCCCCCCCCCTCCCGCCGCCTTCCGTGACTTTGCTCGGGGCTCCCGTCCCACCGGGAGCCCCGAGCACCCAGCCGGCACATCCGCCAGCTGGATGGAGTCCCGATCAATGCCGGAAACGACTTCGATCGGGTCTTTGATGACGTAACCCGGAGGTGGCGTCCATGACGTCACTTCCGGGCTACTGTGCTGCAAAAGGCAGAAAATTTAAAAATTGGCTGTATGCAAAAACGCAGTTTTCGGTGTTTTGCAGACATGGAAGTGTAGTGGAGGGGTTTGGGGTCTTTTAGACCCTCGATCTCTCCATAAAGAGTACCTGTCTCTGCATATTGGTGTCACAAGGGATGTTTACATTGCTTGTGACAGCAATAAAAGTGATCAGATTTTTTTTTTTTTATTTAAAAAAACCTGTATTAAAGTTAAAAAAAATAATAAAATAAATAGGAAAAAAAAAAATAAAAAATTTTAGCCGCCCCTGTCACCGTTAGCTCGCGCACACAAAAAAAACGCATACGGAGGTCGAGCCGCGAATTAAATCGCTGTTCAAACCACACATGTGAGGTATCGCCGCGATCCCCAGAGGTGGGCAATAATGGAAAAAAAGAGCTACACTCTAACTCTAAACTGGTAACCGTTAAAAAAATTTAAAACGTCGCCTATTGAGATCTCTATTGACCGTAGTTTGTCGCCATCCCACGGGGGGGGGGGGGGGGGGCTGCGCAATTTTAAACCGTAACATGTTGGGTATCTATTTACTCGGCGTGACATCATCTTTCACAATATACAAAAAAAATGGGCTAACTTTACTGTTTAGTATTTTTTTAATGCAGTGAAATGTGATTTTTCAAAATTTTTCCAAAAAAAATGGTGTTTTAAAGACCGCTGCGCAAATACCGCGTGACAACAAATATTGAAATGACTGACATTTTATTCTCCAGAGTCTTTGCTAAAAAAAATATATATATAATGTTTGGGGGATCTAAGTGGTTTTCTAGGAAAAAATACTGGTTTTAACTTGTAAACAAAAAGTGTCCGAAATAGGGCTGGGGCTTAAGTGGTTAAGGAAAATGGATAATCTCTATACAAACCTTTCTATCTAAAGAACCTGGTGGATATGAAAACAGAAATATAATATGATAACACTCTCTATTTGTGATTGTATAACAAATCAAATCTATATAGAAAAAGTTTGGTGTGACCCAAACAAAGAAACTGCGCAAAAGGTGATATCTGACAATAATACTAATTGACAAAATTGTCTATAAAATCAACAAAATTAGTGCATAAAAAGTTTTGGGAATTACTTCCACAGTGCAAGCTGCAATAAAAAACGTGAAAACGTATAACTGTGAAAAGGGTAAATTATATTGCGCTCAACACTCAGAGACACAAGAAAAGGTGCTTGTGTGCATATAAAGCTGATATTAACCATAAAAAGGCAACATTGCAATAGTCCAGGTATAAACAGCTATGTGATAAATAAACATATAAATATAGTCCTTCTTAAAATAGGTGAATAATGAATAAATAATATAAATATATGTGATAGTCCTTAAAGTGCTCAGTGCAAAGGGATATCTCACCAATCCGAGTATACTTCAACTTGATGTAAGGAACCTTCACCAGTATAAACTCCACCCAGTGCTCAGATTAGGTACTCCTTACCAGATATAATTGATCTCTTGATATGATCAGGCCCAGCTAGCATGGGAAGCTCCGGGGTCAATGATATCCAAATGCGGGAAAATAGAAAGGAGACTCCAATAGTGTAATAACGTCTAATACTCAGGGTTTATTGATTAAAAATACACTTACTACAAGACGATGTTCGTAACGCCTTCATTCCAAATACACAAAGCTTGCAGGTCTGGTGGATGGGGCGCCACTCCGCACCTGCGTTCCACCAAACCGGAACTCTACGGTCTCACGCTCCCGACGCACGTTTCGTCAGGCGTGCTGACGTCATCAGGGGATCATGTGACCGTACATTTCCTTACACAATAAATAGAGGCCTGATCAGCTCGCAGCATCCAATCACCAGCCACCGGTTTATGAACCGCCCATTCACTAATGGAATGATAGGTTCTCTCCTTCAATATGGATACCTCCCGGGGCCATTTTTCAAATGGGCAAACTTGCTAGTTCAATTGACTCATCCGGCCGAAACGAACTGCTTTTCAAAGCCAAGATGTGCAATGCTTGCAATTTGGTCATTAGTGTTATATCTAGGTCACCTCAAAATCTAGTGGTTCTACAGTTTAGCACTCTGCTTTGCAAAGCCGAAGTGTACAGTAGTTTACAATTTTGTCACTAGATCTCAGGTAATGGAATGCTGTTCGCGATACAAAAAATATAAAAATATATAAAATGCCCACAAATGAGTATAGTAGATCAATTTACACAAATAATTTATTGGTACTAAAAATTGAAAATTAAAATTAATATTTAATTCAAAACATCCCTAAAAAAGCTAAAATATCTGTCTTAATGGCCGATTACTAATGATGTGCAGTTTAAAGGAAATTATTAATATTTAGATGTTAAAATACTGGAATAATATTAAACAATTAATTTTATGTCAAGAATTAAAAGTTTAAAAATTGGAAATGAAACAATTCAAGTCGATGTTAATATTCATACCTGATGGCTGTAAAGTTTGCATTTTGTAGATCCATTGGGTCTCATTCATAGAGATTTTTTTGGTCATACTCCCTCCTCTCCAATGGCGGTCTACTGCGTCTATACCACAAAAGGACATCTGGGATGGGTCTCTGTTGAGGTACAAACGGAAATGGTTGGAGAGGCTATGCTTGGGAAAGCCTCTCCTCACATTCCCAACATGCTCATTGATCCTAATGGACAGTTGCCGAGTGGTCCTGCCTATATATTGCAATCCACAAGGACAACTTATTAAATAGGTCACATGAGTGGATCTACATGAGATAAGCCTGTTAATTTTGAATTTTTGCCCTGTAACTTTAGATTGGAAAGTGGTAATTTTCCTAGGGTTTTTCTTTGTCATTTGGCAGGCATTGCATTTACCACAAGGAAAAAAACCTTTTACATCCAAAAAGGTTGGTTTTCTTTTTGGGGGGTCAGGTATGTTTGGTGCCAACATGTGTCTTAGGCTTGGGGCCTTTCTGTATATAAAATGCGGTCTTCCAGGTAAAACCTTATTTAGAGTTTTATCTTTCATTAAAATCGGCCAATGTTTCCGCACAATGGCTTCTATTTGTTTGTAGTTTCTATTAAAATCAGTTAAAAAGGCCAGTTCACCTTTGCTCTCTGTTTCTTTCTTTTTTGTTTTTAACAATTCCTTCCTAGGCATCTGGTGTACTAGGTCTCTGGTTTTTATGACATCTTCGAGTTTATAACCTTTTTCAACAAACCTCGCTGTTAATAAATTAGATTGGGCAAGATAGTCTTCATCATTCTTACAATTTCGTGTGATGCGCATGTATTGTCCTTTTGGTATGGCACCCAGCCATTTGGGATGGTGACAGCTACGGGTGGGGATATAACTGTTTCTATCCGTTTCTTTGAAAAAACTCTTTGTAGAAACAGAACCACCCTGTTTCACCAGGGTCAAGTCCAGAAAGTTTACTGACACCTTGTCCCACGTAGCAGTAAAAACTAAACCATACTGATTCCTATTCATTTTCTCAAGAAAAGCTTTCAGGGATTCCTCTGATCCATTCCATATTAATAATAGATCATCAATGAATCTTTTGTATAGGATCAGTGAAGGGTTCAAATTAGCGAAGATCTCATTTTCTTCCCATTGCCCAAGCAAAATATTTGCCACACTCGGGGCGTACTTAGCGCCCATTGCCACGCCTCTTATCTGGTTGTAATAGCCACCGTCGTGCCAAAAATAATTATTTTCCATGGCTAGGCTTAGGGCGGCACAGATAAACTTTTTTTGCCGTGGTTTTATATTAGTTTTAGTGTTTAAGGCAGCTATAGTAGTGTTGAGTACATCATCTTGTTTCAGACTTGTGTACAAAGACTCAATGTCAATCGTCACCAAAAACGTATTGGATTGTACTTCCACTTGTTCTAGCAGGTTAATTAGATGCTTGCTATCTTTAAGGTAAGACGGATAGAGCGATACTATCGGCTGCAGAAAGTGGTCTACATATTCCCCTATACGGGAAAAAATGGACTCAATGCCACTTATAATTGGCCTCCCAGGGGGCTTCATCTTATTTTTGTGGACCTTTGGCAGCTGGTAGATTGTAGGTAAACGTGGTGCTTTGGGCAAAAGGTACTGTGCCTCCTTTTTCGTTAATATGCCCTTTTCTTTGGCCTTTTTCACTATTTTTCCTAGTTTCAATTTCAGACTCTGGGTGGGGTTGGTTCTCAATTTCTTATAGGTAACTTGATCCCCTACTAGCCTATCTGCTTGTAGTCACTTTTATTGAGAACCACTATTCCCCCCCCCCTTTGTCTGCTCCTCGTATAACAATGTCTTTACGATTTTCTAACTCTTTAAGGCCCTTTTCCAATTCTTTCCTGGTGTAATGATTATTCAATTTTATTTTTCGCACATCATCTTCAACCATGTTTTTAAAAACTTCCAAACAATGGTTAGAAGCTTTGGGTGGATTAAACCTTTTCACAACAAATCAAACCTAAACACTTTAAATTTGTATGCAATCAGGGAGGCCCTTCCACTACACAGTTGAAGGTAAATCTAAAAGAAATCAAACAACAAAAGTTGTATAGTGTGTATCCAGGTTTAGAGATCCAAAGAGATATAAGACCTCCTGTACTATGAGGTCCGAGGCTCTGGTAAGCAGTTTCATGGGGTAGGTGCTGAAGCACTGGTGGGAGTGGGAGGAGGTGTCACAGGTTGATATCTCACAAGGGGACGCTGTTTTTGTGAATATTTTGGGACTTTTATTGAGGCTCTGTTCACATATTGGTGTCCCAGATCGTGGGCAGAAACGCCGCCTTTCACTGCCTGTGATCCCGAATCACGGTAAATCGCGGGACACACGGCAATTCCCAACACTTCCAATGGCACCCCAAATGCAGCACAATTTTACCGTGATTATCGCCTGTCGCCCAAAAGAAGTACAATAACTTCTTTTGGGCGACAGGCATCCCGCGATTTTACCGCGATTCATCGGGTGACAATCGAGGCAAAATCGCGCTGCAATTTGGGTGCCATTGGAAGTGACTGGAATTGCATGGGCGTCCTGTGATTTACCATGATTCGGGATCACTGGCAGAATCGTGGTGATTCTGCCTGTGATACGGGATGCCAATATGTGAATGGAGCCTGAGAGACTTGTTTTAGGTTTTAGGCCTCATGCACACGGGGTGTTAGAAAAAACGTGCTGCAAAGCTAGTTCTGACGCTGGAAAAAGCAGCTGTAAAAACGTGCTTTCAGTAGCTTTTTACATTGGCATTATTGCACGTTTGGCCACGTCGTTTTTAGCAGCGTTTTTTTCTGCCTCCATTCAAAATCAATGGTTCCCTATGGGAGCCTATTGATTTGAATGGAGGGCACATAGCAAGTCGGATCAGGATGATCATATAAATAATTATGTATATATATAATCAATATAAATAATTATGTATATATATATATATATATATATATATATATATATATATATATATATATAAATAATTATTTATATTGATTATATATACAATAATCATATATTTATATTGATTATATATACAAAAATATATATATATTCACGAGGTGTGTCTATTAAATAATGAGACTGATTAAATAACTCACTTTTATTTATATGTATTACAAATGTAATGCTTGTCCCCTTCAATATATTCCCCGTTTGCACTACTACATTGCTGCAGCCTTGTTTTCCCTTGGTGGAAGGCATGGAGAAAATCATTTCAACACATCCGCCATTTTCTTCTTTACAGCATCAACTGACTCAAAACGTGTCCCTTTAAGCACTAATTGAACTTTTGGGAAAAGATAAAAGTCGCATGGTGCTAAATCAGGCGAATATAGAGGATGTTCAAGTGTAGTAATGTGCTTGTCATTCACAAACTTCTTCCCAGAAAGTGCTGGGTAAGCAGGCGCATTGTCCTGGTGAAGAATATGAAACCATTTTCCCACCGTTGCGGCCGTTTTTTTTTTTTTTTTGACTCTCAGCCTTATCAAAACTTCCTTATAATAAGGAAAGTTGTGCCTTCTGGAACCCATTCTTTTCTTTCAAAATTACAATTAGATGATCTGTGCTGCTTATAGGATGTACCCAAGTGACCGATGAACAATACTCTCACTGATATCTGATGTACAGTAATCTATAATCCTATAGATGGATGATCTGTGATGCTTATAGAATTTTCCACAACTGACCAATGAACTAAATACTGACTGATATCTGATGTAATCTACAGTATATATATATATATATATATATATATATATAAATAAAAGTATATATATATATATATACACAAATGTGTACACCCCAATGCAATAGGCTACACACACCTACTGTGAGTGCTGCAAAGAGGTTTTTTAAAAAAGGTAAAAGACTTCTTTCCCCACATTTCTGAGGGTAGGGAAGCCCGTTGAGATGAATAGGCAATCCTGCCCGCAGAAAGCAACCGGCACAACTGTGAATCGGGCCTTAGGTTAACAGAAGCTAAAGGAAGGATTGGCAGAGAGGGAGGTAGCAGACACTGAATAGTTGGTTGGAGATTCCTGACCATTTCACTCAGGCTAGGTACACATCTATCATCTTGAGAACGCTTGTTTTTGTATGTTTTTTGTGTGCTTCTACTTTATATGAATAGTACAACTCATATATTTTAAAGAGGAAGTAAACCCTCCTCTGCAACATGTACCTATAGGTAAGCCTATATTAACCACTTTACCGCTAAGTACTGTAATAGTACTGCGGCAAAGTGGCTCGTTCCCGTCTGACGACGTAGACCTACGTCGTCAGACTCCTCCCCTGTAGGCGGCGCTCGCGCGCCGCCAGAGGCGTGCTCCCGCTGTTTTCATTCACAGCGGGAGTCGGGCCAGGGGAGGAGCAGCGGCGATCGCCGCTGCTCTGCCCCGATCGTCGGGGATCTAGTGTGGAGATCCACCCGCCTGTGTAAACACAAGCGGGCGGATCTCCTCAGTGACAGGGAGTGACAGATCGGACTGTTCAGCATAGCTGGACATCCGATCTGTCCCTGTCTCACAAAGTCACCTCCCCCCCCCCCCACACGTCAGTAAGCACCAGGCATACATTAACCCCTCCCTCTCCAATAAAGTTAACCCCTTCCCTGCCAGTGTCATTTTTACAGTAACAGTGCATATTTATAGCACTGATTACTGTAGTAATGTCACTGGTACCCCCAAAAGTGTCAAAAATGTCAGTCAAGGGTCCGATCTGTACGCCGCAATGTCGCAGTCCCGCAAAAAAAAACGCAGGTCGCCGCCATTACGCGTTAAAAAAAAAAACACCAAAAATGACAAAAATCTTTCCATTTGTTAGTAAACGCAATAACTTTTGCGCAAACCAATCAAAATACGCTTATTGCAATTTTTTTACCAAACATAGGTAGCAGAAAACAAATTGGCCAAAAATTTAAAAAAAAATTGGTTTTTACATCTTTTTTGGGGGGAATTTCATATAAAAAAATGTGAAAAATATTGTTATTTTCTCAAAATAAACGCTCTTTTTTTGTTTATAGCGCAAAAAGTAAAAATCGCACAGGTGATCAAATACCACCAAAAGAAAGCTCTGTTTGTGGGAAAAAAAGGACGTCAATTTCGTTTGGGTACGGCGTCGCACGACCGCGCAATTGTCAGTTAAAGTCGCACAGCGCCGAATCGCAAAAAGTGGCCCAGACGTAAGACAGCAAAATGCTCTAGTGGTAAAGTGGTTAAGGTATAGGTAAGCCTATGATAAGAATTACCTATAGGTACTGTAAATATCTCCTAAACATGTACCGTTTAGGAGATATTTACTTTGCATGCAGCCAGTGACATCACTGGCGCATGCGCTCTGAAGGAACGGGCGCTGGTGCCGTTCCTTCAGAGCCCCGTGCCGTTACCGTCGCCTCCCGCGCGCATGCGCGGGAGTGACGTCATCGCGGCTCCAGCCATTCAGATGGCCGGATGCCGCAAACCTGGAAGAAGGGCGACAGAACATTTCGCCCATGAGACAGGTAAGCGGTCGGCACTGCGGGGCTTCGTTCTTAGGTAAGTATTTCATAATGAGCTAGTATAGTATGCGATGCATACTAGCTCATAATGTGTTTTTCTTTCAGGTGTTTTTTTTTTTTTTTTTTTTTTTAATTTGGTGGTTTAACCTCTTTAATGGACAGCCCTAGGAGTGACAAACATGGCAAAGAAGCTCCTCTACTTTTTTGGCGTTAAGCTTCACATGTTTTCTTTACTATGTTTTTTAATGCTTGCAAAAACGCTTGTAGCGTTTGGGCTGTGATTTAAAATGAATGGCAGCGCAAGTTTGAAACGCATTTTTCGCACATTCCATCATTTTTGCGTGCAGTCACAGAACGCCTAGGTGTTAATGGAGCCTAAAGGTTGCCGGGGAGTAGAACTAGGATTTTAGGAGCAGGGAATGGGGTCCAGGATAGAGTCATGAGAGTCCTTGGAAGCCAGACTTTTTGTCTGCATTATGATGATTATTTCTTTTAACCACTTGCTGACCGCCCTATAGCACTTTAACTGCTACAGGGCAGCAGCTGTGGGCAGAATCATGTATATATGCATGATTCTGCATTTTTGCCTGCAGGGAGCGTGAGCGTTAATGCACAGCAGAAGCTGATCTGCAGGTCCTGGGGACTCAATGTCCACTGGCACTCACACGGAGAACTGAGATATGCCTATGTAAACAAGAGAGTAAAATCCATCCCTTCCCCTAGTGAAAGCAGCACACTGTGTACACAAAAACACTGACTAGGCACACAGTTAACCCATTGATCACCCTATAGGTTTAACCCATTCCCAGCCAGTGTCATTAGTACAGTGACAGTGCATATTTTTAGCACTGATCACTGTATTAGTGTCACTGGTTCCCGCAAAGTGTCAAAAGTGTCAGTTAGGGTTTTATTTACTACAGCTAGAAGGGGGCAAAATTTGTCACAATTCTGCAGAGAAACCGATCAGCTTCCAGGTTTTATTGCTAAAGCTTAATTAACCACTTCTTACCCGCCCACCGTCAAATGACGGCGGAGAGGTGCATCCATTGTTCTGGGACACTGCCATATGACTATGCACCAGAACTGCCTCTTTCGCACGCCTGCGGGGGCGCGCAGAGGGGCGATCGTGACCCTGATCTCGGTAAAGAGTCAATGACATGACTCTTTATTCATGTGATCAGCTGTGTCCAATCACAGCCGGTCACATATAAATGAGGAAGTGCCGTTATTCGGCTCTCCTCGCCTCACACTGTCAGAGTGTGAGGCGAGGAGAGCCGATCAGCGGCTCCTCCTCACAGGGGAGACAAAGACAGGTAATCAGGGCACTGATCATCAAAAGTGAAATAAAGTGCCAATTAATGCCCACCATCAGTGCCCACCATCATTGCCCATATTGCTGCCAGTCAGTGCCCATCTGACTGGCAGCACTATGGGCACTGATTGTGGGCACTGATGGTGCTGCCCATCAGTGTCTATCAGTGCCGCCCGTCAGTGCTCATCAGTGCCGCCTGTCAGTGCCGCCTCACAGTGCCACCTCTCAGTGCCCATCAGTGCCGCCTATCAGTGCTAATAAGTGCCGCCTATCAGGGCTCATTAGTGCCGCCTATCAATGCCATCAGTGCAGCATATTAGTACCTCCTCATCAGTGCCACCTCATCAGTGCCCATAAGTGCCATCTCATCAGTGCTCATCAGTGCAGCCTATCAGCGCACATCAGTGAAGGACAAAAATTATTTATTTTTAAAATTAGAATAATAAAAACTTTTTTTTTTTCAAAATCTACTGTCTTTTTATTTTAAACTCAGAAGTGATTAAAGACTACCAAAGGAAAGCTCTATTTGTGTGAAAAAAAATGAAAAAATGTCATATGGGTACAGTGTAGCATGACCGCGCAATTGTCATTCAAAGTGTGAGAGGGCTCAGTCAATATACACTTATTGGGAGATGTGCTCAAATACCACCAAAAGAAAGCTCTATTTGTAGGGAAAAAAATTACATAAATGTTTTTTGGGTACAGCGTCGCACAACTGTGCAATTGTCAGCTAAAATGAGGCATTGCCGTATCACAAAAAAATGGCCTGGTCATGAAGGGGGAAGGGGGAGGGGGGGTAAATCTTCTGCAGGTCAAGTAGTAAAAAAAGAGAGAAGGGTCTGCAACTCTGCATTAATGTGACTAATTTTGCCGTCTCTAGATTTAGTAAATAAACCCCTTAGTCTCCAATAGTCCACTGCCATATCACTGTCCTATTATAAGTCGCCGATTGCCACAATTACTAGTATAAAAAAAAAAAAATTCCATAAATATATTCAATCATTTGTAAACGCTATTACGTTTGCTTCAACCAATCAATATACACCTATTGGGATTTTTTTTACCAATAACATGTGGAAGAATACATATTAGCCTAAATTTATGAAGAAGTTTGATTTTTACATTTTTTTTATTGGATTTTTTTTCTTTTTTTAACAGAAAGTAAAAAAATATTGTTTTTTTTTTTTCAAAACTGTTGTTTTTTTTTTATTTATAGCACAAAAAATAAAAAAATCCTGAGGTGATCTAATACCACCAAAAGAAAGCTCTATTTGTAAGGAAAGAATGACATACATTTTATTAGGGTACAGCGTCGCATAACCACGCAATTGTCAGCTAAAATAAGGCAGTGCCGTATCACAAAAAAATGGCCTGGTCATAAAGAAAGGGGGGGGGGGTGGTGTTAAATCTTCCGGAGATCAAGTGGTAAAAAGAGAGAAGGTTCTGCAGTATTTTTAAGGGACCGACTGATTCAGCGTCTTGCGTTACATGTATTACATGTAGAGGCAATAAAACACAACCTTTATGTGGCACTGCAATGCGAGAATAAGCCCTGATTATGTAATGAACACACATGGTTGCCCTCATATATATATATATATATATATATATATATATATATATATATATATATATATATATATATATATATATATATATATATATATATATATATGTATAAAAATAAATAATATATATATAAAATATATATATATATATATATATATATATAATATATAAAAATATAAAAAAAAAATCTATATAAATAAATATATATATATATATATATATATATATATATATATATATATATATATATATATATATATATATATATAAATAAATAAATATATATATATATATATATATATATATATATATATATATATATATATATATATATATATATATATATATATATATATATATATATATATATATAATTGCAAATTACACATGTTTTGAAACATAAATTAATTCCTAACATTTTATTTACCTAAAGAAATTTGAAAATACTTTCTTTTTAAATGGATGTATTTATGTTGAATGGATGTATTATTGTGGAATGAGTGCCGTGGGTTGGTTAACTTTTTTATATTTTCTTTATTTGGATTAAATTTTTACCTTTAAGACAAGAAAAAAAGTCATATTCCTCATCTATCAGGAAGTATTCATGGTTCCTACCTGTCTAAAATATTCATGGACAGTCAAATGTCCTGAATGCCCTCCAGGAATCATGCATATAGAGGAGGGTGATTGATGGTGATTCTCCCTTCAGAGTCACTTTCATTATGTAATTCTATTTGTCTTTCCAAACTCTAAAGAGGAGGCAACTCATAAAGCAGCTAAAAGGATTCATATTTCTTAAATTTAGAGCGTCCTCACTTCATTGTGCCTCTTCGAGTTTATTTTTTATTTTTTTATTATCGTTCAAAGCAGAATGACACAGTTAAAAGGGATATATATTATTTATTTGCTCTTTAAATCTGGTCGTGGCTTTTTACATGGAACACATAGACCGGTCAATTTATTTCTTATAAAACACGTTTTATTATAAAGAAATGTCATAAAGTATAACAGCCCAGAATTTTCCTAAAGTTAATGTATGTATAGTTTTGTAATATAGCACTCGACAAATCCGAGGCGCCAGGATACCATTGGCGACTAGAAATTGGGTCCTGGCACCTGGGCTCTTGTCAGCATCCGCCTCCCACTTGCCGACCACATTATAGCCAAAAGACAGCTACAACATAGTTGTCCAGTTCTGGTAGGGTGCCTTTTGATGTCCTCCCAGAACCCTGCCCCTCCGCGGGCCCCGGAGGTGCACTCTGTGATTGCTGTGTCATTTGGATCGAGCTAAAGGGCCAATCACTGCGGCCCTTTACCATGTGATCAGCTGTGTCCAAACAAACAAATTCTGGTTATCAGCGCTGTCACAGTGTGAGGAAAGAAAAGCCGATAATTGGGAACATTTACACTGATAATCATTGCGCTGTTTATCAGTGCCTTGATTAGCAGTGCAGCCCCAGTAGTGCCCATCAGTGCAACCTATCAGTGCCCATCAGTGCAGCCTATTAGTGCCCATCAGTGCAACCTATCAGTGCCTATCAGTGCAACCTATCAGTGCCCATCAGTGCAACCTATCAGTGCCTATCAGTGCCTCCTATCAGTGCCCATCAGTGCAACCTATCAGTGCCCATCAGTGTAACCTATCAATGCCCATCAGTGTAACCTATCAGTGCCCACCAGTTCAGCCTATCAGTGCCTTGATTATCAGTGCAGCCCCAACAGTGCCAATCTGTGTCCATCAGTGCCTATCAGCGCAGCATATCAGTGCCCATAAGTGAAGCCTATCAGTGACCATCAGTGCAGCCTATCAGTGCCCAGCCTCTTTCTCCTATTGAGTAAAACTAAGAAGGCTGAATTATTTTAGCATTGTGTCTGTGTCTTATTTAAAGGTATACACATCATGTCTGAACCTGGAGTGTCAGAAGGGCAGGAAAGTTCACAGGGTCAAGGCTGCACAGAGGAACATACAATATTAAGCGGCCCTTGTGGGGGTAGTGCTGTATAAAAAAAATGGTACAGTGTGATGTGCCGATATTGGAGCATCAGCACTGGACTGATCCAACGGGGTTGCACCACACACCAGTCGTGCATAACCCTAGCTGCATTGTGCTGGCCAATCTAATTCTCAGCTGTAAACTAGATTTGAACACTGTGGGGTTGATTTACTAAAACTGGAGAGTGCAAAAACTGGTGGAGCTGTGCATGGTAGCCAATCAGCTTCTAACGTCAGCTTGTTCGATTAAGCTCGACTTAGTGTTTGGTGAACTGTGAATTTCATGGTTAATCAATCATTCAGCCTTTTGGTTGACCTTGCTCAACTTTGAGTATTTTTACTCCTTCTGCTGCTTTCCTATTCAATAAGTATTAATAATAATAATAATGATAACAACAACAATAAATAAGAATAAAATACATATAGTGCAGCGTTATGAATTAATATGAAATGTGCGTATAAAAACCATGTAATAAATTTCATGAAAACAATGAATCACATAAATCCATAAAAGTCCAAAAAAACTAAAAATAAGATTCCAGTGGCACAGGACAGCTGATTCCGTAAAAAAAAAGAGGACCACAAATCCCAGCATGCGTATGGAGGTAACTCTTCCCAAATCCTTTTTGTGCAACACCAACACTAAAACACACCAAGGAAAGGATGGCCGTTTACCAGAGACAATTGGCCATCATCCTAATGGAATAGGCCTACAGCGCTTTAGGGAGATGGTTTTCCCAAATATAGCAAAACACCCTGGATGTAATAAGCGCTGGCATGCTTCTCATTCAAAAATACTGGTGATACTTTGTCTTTCGGTCTCCGACAATAGGATTCTAAAACCCATACAAAAAAAGAAAAAAAAAAAGGAAGTAGGATGTTATGCATGAGTTCCACTTTCATGCTAGCTGCTGTTATATTGTATTACACTTTTACTTTGGTTTGGAAACAAGTACGATTTCTCCAACCAGGGCCGGCCCTACCATGGGTCCTACTGGGTCCATTGGAACCAGGCAGAACTTTGAGAAGGGCAGAAATATGATGCCCAAAGGTTTGTGTGTCATCAGTTTGCGGCGCGTTATGGGCGGCATTTTCCCATCTCATACTGCTGCAAACTGATGAGTATGAGGAGCAGTGGTGGCCCGTTCATACAGGGCACAGGGGCACCGTCCCCCTAATCCATGCGCAGGGCGCCAGACGCATGGATTCCAATAGGTTTTTTTTTTTTTTAGAAGCACATGATTGGAACCGGAGGCTGTAATTGGCTTCAAAAAGGGTGGGCAAGGGACACAGAGCACTGCACCCAAAGCCCACCCAGTTGTGTGTCATTAGCGAATTATTATTCGCTAATGTCTCCCTGTTTCTCCTCATGGCCAATCAGGAAACAGGCCCTGAGTCCCGATTGGCCGCGAGTCCTAACTCCTGATTGGTCGGGAGGAGAATCAACTGCCAGGACTCCGGAGGAGACGCAGGGGTGAAGACGCCACCTACATAGGTTAAGTACAGGGGCTGGCGGGGGGCCTGACAGGTGATTGATCGATGGAGCGATGGGGGGGTTATGTGGTTGGCTGGCTGGGGGGGCTTTGGGCTGCCCCACCCAAGTAAATTAAAGCGGAGTTCCGGCCACATACACATTTTTGAGCTAAAAATACCCCCCTAATCCTAAGCTATCCACAACCCTAACACTAACCCCACATTACAGTACATTACAGTTTTTTTTTTTTGTGCTATAAATGAAAAAAGACCAAAAATTTTGTACAAAAAATAATAAATTTTTCTTAGTTTCAGTTTTAAAATATTGCAAATTTAGTAATTTTTCTTCATAAATTTTGGCCAAAATTTATACTGCTACATTTCTTTGGTAAAAATAACCCAAATAAGTACATATTATTTGGTCTTTGTGAAGGTTATAGAGACTTCAAGCTATGGTGCCAATCATTGAAAATAAAGATAAATTCTTACCTTTAAAATTGATTGCAGAGCGCAGCCATCTCCGGTGTGGGCATCTGAAGCCGCGGTGTCCCCCGCTGTGTCCCTCTTCCTGTTTCTGGGCTACCCAGAATGCCGATCGCAATCTCGCGCATGTGCTGTAGATTGCGATCGGCAATCAGAGTAGCGGCCGGCCATTCACATTGCATCCTGGGATTGCTGACGCTCATCTCCCAGGAAGCAATGCAAAGGAGGAAGTGATGTCGGGGGCCACGGCCGCACGAGGAGGGAGAGGAAGGAAGGTCGTTTATTTTCATTAAAAACAAGGTAAGTGGGTGGCCGGAATGTGAAACCGCACGGACGCACAGGGCTCTAGCTCCGCTCCTGTCTTCATCCTATCTTCTCCATCGGCATCCATCCCTCACACTTACACCCCTTAAACACTCACCCTGGGGTCCAAGAAGACGGGCGGCACGTCGCGGATTCCTCCGCTCTCACCAGGGAAGCTGCGGTCCGCTAAATCGTCCCGAAGCTCCTCTAGGCCTTCGGGTCCCGCGGCGGCCATCTTGGACACGAGGCCTTCTCCGGCGAAGATGTCTGCTGGCACTAAGACCGCTCAGGGCTCTGGCGGCTCCTCAGATCCCTCCCCGACCGACATCCTGGAGGCCATAAAGGCATGCAAGGACACACTTACAGCTAAAATAGACTATCTCGCCACTGACATCCGTTTGATACCGCACGACCTGGATAAATTCCGCTCCCGAGTGACGGAGGCTGAGGAGCGGATATCTCAGCTGGAGGATTCTACTCGGGCTGATTCCACGGAACTTCATGCCCTCCAGATTCAAGTTAAGGCACTGCAGGACAAAGCCATCGATACTGAGAACAGACTCCGCCACGCAACAACGTCTGCATCTTGGGCCTGCCGGAGCGGACGGAGGGCTCTAGACCGGCGGAGTTCGCTGAGACTTTCCTGCCTTCACTGCTGGGCCTTCCTGCCATACCACCTACGTTTGTGGTTGAGCGGGCACACAGGGTCCCCCCGACCCCCCCGGTGCCGGGCGCTCCCCCTAGACCTTTCCTGCTCCGCCTCCTCAAATACAGAGACCGGGACCGTATACTTGCTGCAGCCAGGGCCAAGCAAGAGGTCTGTTACGAGAACGCCAAGCTGATGTTTTTTCCGGACTACTCGCCAGAGGTCCAGAGCAAGCGGCGTCAGTTCACTGACATCAGGAAAAGGCTGCGAGACAAGGGCTTGAAATACAGCCTCCTCTACCCTAGCCGCCTTCGGGTCATAGATGGAGACCGCGCTCGGTTTTTTGACACCCCTGAGGCGGCGGCTGCCTGGCTGGAAGTTCGTTGAGCTGGCTGTTCACCTGGTTTGTTTTTTCATCTCCTGAACTGTCGCAAGTATTGAGATTGCTTTAATCCCCCTGCAGCCCTGTGCTTCCCCCTCTTCCTATGTCTTTCTCCATGCCTGGGCCACTCCACTGCTGACTTTGCCTCCCCTGGACTGCCTGGCAGTTCCCATTTCATCCCCCGTCTTCCCCCCTTGTCATTATTACCCCTTGCTACTTCCCTGCCTGGATGGATGTCCATATTCACCGGAGTTTGTTATTTTTGCTATTTTCTTAGTGCTGTCTGGACTAGGACTTCCCTGTCCTGAGTTGGAACTGTGCTCATTTTCACTGACTCTGATCCGCAGGCTGCACCGCTAGCGGCCTGCAAAACTTTTTTTGTTTTGTTTTGGGTCAAGATCGTCCCCCCGTCTCCCCTGTGTTTTATGGGGTGCCCGGGGAACGATAGGGAGAGCCCTTCGGGCTCTGGGAATTCTTTTCTATGTTTCACTGTATGTTTTTGGTTCCTTTTTTTTGGTTGTGTTTTTTTGATGTTTGGTGCATGGATCTTTGCTGCGCTGTTACTCACCAGATGCTTCCACTAGATTGTGAACTCATTGGCTTACACATGATTCCTGTATCTAGATATGGCGTTTCTTAAACCCTCTACCTTTTCTGTCCTCTCATGGAATGTCCGTGGTTTTAATAGCAAATTTAAGCGGGAACAGCTGTTTCAGTATGTTAAGTCTCATAGCCCCTCTGTTTTAGTGCTGCAGGAGACGCATCTGGTGGGTGGCAGGATGCAATCCCTCAAGAGGCCCTGGGTCCAGCGGGCCTTTCATGCCTCTCATTCCTCATATGCCAGGGGGGTTTCAGTGCTGGTGCATAAGTCCCTGCCCCAGGAGGTGGAGGCAGTCCACACTGATCCCATGGGAAGGTTTGTTGTATTGGTGCTCACCTTGTGGAGGCAGTGGTATATTGTGGTGGGTGTCTATGTGCCCCCGATTTTTAGGCCCAAGGTTCTCTACACTATCTTAGAAAAGATTTCCCTCTATGTTCCTGCTAAATTATTGATTGTTGGGGATTTCAATGCCATCCTCTCCCCGGACCTGGACAGACCGGTGCCGCCCAAGGTGTTCTCTCGAGATTTACTCGACTGGGCGGAGGTGGCCGGAGGCCTGGCGTTGGAAGCACCCTGAGCTGCTTCTCTGCCACGCACAAAACCTCCTCCAGGATTGACTTTGCCTTTGCTAGCCTGTCTGTCTTGTCGGAGGTGGAGGGGGTGGCCTATCTCCCGAGCGGTCTGTCCGACCACAGCCCCTTGCTGGTCACGTTGCGATCTGGTTTGGCTCGCGACGGTTCCATGTGGCGCCTGGGCGCACACTGGATTGACCAGCCGGATGTCTCGCGACAGACCCCTCCGGTCCTGCGGGAGTATTGGGATATTAATGCCGGCACGTCCTCCCCTGCTGTGGTGTGGGACGCGTTTAAGGCATTCACCAGGGGCCACTATATTTCTTCCATTAAAGCTGTGCGCACACAGCTGGCCGCTGACACGGTGACATTGAAGGAGGCGGCTGAGGCAGCTTCTGTCCGCTATGGTCGGGACCCCTCGGCCCTGAACTTTGATGGGCTCCAGGCGACCAGACGGGACCTCCAGCTTCACCTATCTGAGCTCACCAGGTTGTCCCTATATCATTCGCGACAACGCTGTTTTGAACAGGGTGATCGTAATGGTCGTCTGCTGGCTCAGCTTTCCCAACAGGACACTCCTTTGACCCTGGTGCCCAAGCTTACCTCTTCAGCGGGGGGGGGGGGGCCCTCACCTCCCCTGATGAAATTTTGTCCGAATTTAGGGCCTTCTACTCCCGTCTTTATACCACCACCCTCCCATCGAGCCTTCTTCCGTAGGATTTGTACCCTCTTCTGGATCCGATAGCTCTGGGATGGTTGTCTGATCACGAGAGATCCGGTCTGGTTCAGCCGATCACCGAGGAGGAGGTGTAGGCGGTGATCCGTTCTATCCCTAAGGGGAAAGCTCCCGGCCCGGATGGGCTTCCAATCGAATTTTATCGGGCCCATCTGGATCTACTGGCCCCCTTGTTAGCCGCTCTGTTCAATGATTGTCTGGCAGAAGGGACTCTACCCCCTTCCATGGCGCAGGCACACATAATCCTGATCCATAAGTCTCCAAAAGACCCGAAATTGTGTGCCTCCTATTGGCCGATTGCTCTGCTAAATAATGATCTAAAAATCCTCACTAAGTTGCTAGCGGCCAGACTTCAACCCCTGCTCCCCTCTGTTGTCGACCAGGACCAGACCGGCTTCATGGCCCACAGATCCACAGACATTAACCTTCGCAGGTTTTTTACCAATTTGCAAGCCAATCACACTAACGCTGGCTCCCGAGTTGTCGCCTCTCTCGACATCGAGAAGGCGTTTGACTCGGTGGAGTGGCTCTTCCTATGGGAGATACTCAGGAGGATGGGCTTTCCGCTACTGTTCATTCGATGGTTGCTGACTATATACGCCTCCCCCATGGCTGCCATTCGCCTTGGTGGCAGGTTGTCTTCTATGTTTACGCTATCTTGGGGTACGCTCTCTCTCCGGCCCTCTTCGCCATAGCCATGGAACCCATGGCGGAAGGCCCTTCGGGTCTCTCCGCATATTAAGGGCTTACGGGTGGCTTGGCTGGAGGAGAGGGTGGCCCTGTATGCGGACGACCTCCTCTTGTTTCTCAATAATGCTGGACCATCCCTCGAAGGTGCCCTCAGGATCCTGAATGCCTTTTCTGAGGTGACGGGGCTCAAGGTTAATTGGTCCAAATCCCTGTTGCTGGCGATCGACCCCCCACGCTTCAGCAGTGGAGGGACCTGGTGGATGGGGTCATTCCCCTGTACCGGGACACATATGTCCACAGAGGCTGCCCGAAAAAATACGATCATGTATGGCTACAATGGCTGGAGGGCTCCTCGGCTGCACTGCTTGCATGCTTAGAGTGATTGGTGGGATCTAGGCCTGTCACCCTGCCTCCCTGGATTGTATTGTCTATTCTATGCCAGACGTGCCTTTTTTACCTCTTCTGTGTATGCCTGCTGTGAACATCGTGAGTCTCCACGTCAGTCTTGTGGGAGACGGCGCACTGCTCATCCTTCATGTGCCTTGCACTTGTATCTTATGCACCAATTTTGTTGTTGTATTATGTTGTTGGTTTATGTTGTTCTATACCAATAAAAAGATTAAAAAAAAAAAACAAAAAAAAACAAGGTAAGTGAAACAAAAAAAATATTAATTATCCAATTCTTTTTCAGGTTTTTTAAGCTAATTGATGCTGCAAAGTTTATTTTTAGGGTGGAACTCCGCTTTAAGCAGCAGCCGCCACTAATGAGGAGGCGGAGCATCTCCTCTGGGGAACGTTCCTTACGTGATTGTGGTGTGCACAATGACGCCAAACATTCAGACAAACAAAATAATACTAGAGTTTGTGGTTTGGAATTGAACATAATGGTATGTCATATAATTGGGCATGTTGACAAGGTGCTGTTGCATGTAAATCTGACTTCCTACCAAATTAAATTTTAGTTTTAATTATCATGATATAAAACAATGGATGTGAGGGCCTTTTGGTGGGCATGATTTTTTTTTGGGGGGGAGGCAGCATTACATTTTTTTTTTTTTTTTTACAGGGGAAAGTGAAAATGCGTACAGTCCCCCACTACCACAAAGTATGCAGTCGAGTTTCCCGCATTTGGGGTCAGCACACCCGGAGTGCAATGGATGAGCCTCGCCCTGGGAGAACCACCTTCATGATCATGGTATCTCCCCAGCCAGGTAAGTATAGCATTTCATTTTTGGACCCAGGCAAAACAATGTCTTGATGAAGGGGGAACACCCTGAAATGCGTAAGCAGGTTTTTGGAGGTCTACATCCTTCCACGGCCTGCAGCAGCTGAGGATGCCCAGTGGAGACCCCTGGTGGTCCCTCATTGCTAATTGGCTGTGGTTCATTATCGTTTTGTGAGTATAATGTGTATACATGTCTATTACAATAAATTGTTTTAAAGATAATGCGCTAGGCTGGTGCGCCCTCTGTCCATTTCTCTTTTCCAAAACAATGTCTTGGGCCAGCCCTGGCTCCAACAGAAAAATGTTACACTCGTATGGGAATCCGTAATCAACACACTGTATCATGTTTTAATATAACAACATATGTGTCGAGGAAAGAAAATGGATAATCTGCATATAAGAGAGTTTGGACTTAGGAAAAAAAAATAATACCAAAAGCATAAAATTGCAGATTGATTAAGTACAAAAGAAAAGATGCTTCCACGTTGGAAGCAAAACGACTCTAGCTGTTTTTACAGAGGAACAGAAGAAAGCACCCTTTGAAGAAGACCGACATGCAACAGCATTGTTTTGTAGATGCTGTTTTCGATAGGTTTGACATACAATATAGTCTCCAGGAGCCAATGGAATATTGTCTTTCTAACAAATCTTCTCGAGCCAGCGTTGTTGCTTCTATGGGGCGGCTTATCAGCGAGAACCAGAGACTGCTACACTTACAGTTGCCTTCATTGCCTCGGAGGAAAATAAATTTTACCCAAGCAGTTAATAAGAAAGAATTATTGTGAGTGAGATGCATGACATTACGGGGGAAAAGTAGGGGGAGGGGAAGCCACAGTGCTGGAGTTGGGAAACGCTACTTGGCAAAATAACAAATTTAATAGAAATAAAGTGGAAACGTATATCACGAAAAAGGACAGGAATGAAACTTTATTGCTAATTTCCTGTCTATATATATTTCCCATACAACCTTGGAAATAAACAGGTTTTCCATTTGCGCGATCCATTTCAGTGCCGTCTTGTGATTTTTGTACACTTGGCTTCTGTCGCTTGTCTATTTGCATTAAATAATTTCATGATCTCGGAAGGAAATGAAGTGTGCTTTTAGCCATACGAGTGGGCGATAGAGATAAGTGAAACGACTTGCACTTTAGAGCAGTTTTTGATCACTTCAATTTTATTATTCAGAAAAAATATGTATCAGGATTTGTCTATAGGGGTAACCTGCAATTTGACATGCATTGTTGGCCAACGAGAACTTTATTGAATGTCACTATGACAATTTTTGTTGATTTTTTTTTTTTTTTAAGTGAGCAAGTGTATAAACTGATGTTTTGTAGCATTTTAATTATATAATAATATATATATTAATTATATATATATATATATATACTGTATATATACATATTAATTATATATCTAAAATATTTATTCAACCATAATTCCCTAAAAAGAAGGTCCAACATGGAACACATGCCGGATGGCAGCCTGTGTAGATTGATTATTTAACCACTTACCCACTGAGTACTTAACCACTTTTAGACCTGGAGGATATTCCTGCTTAATGACCAGGCCACTTTTTTCAACTTGGCACTGCGTGATTTTAACTGACAATTGCGCGGTCATGCAAAGCTATACCCAAACTAAATTTACGTCCTTTTTTCCCTACAAGCACAGCTTTCTTTTGGTGGTATTTGATCACCTCTGCGCTTTTTATTTTTTGCGGTATTAATAAAAAAAGAGCGAAAATTTTGCGAAAAATTTACATTTTCTACTTTGGCAGTTAAAAAATATGCAATATATTCATTTTTTGTCATATATTTAGGCCAAAATGTATTTAGCTACATATCTTTGACAAAAAAAATCTCAATGAGTGTATTTTTAACCACTTTAAGACTGGAAAAGATTTTACCCCCTTCCTGACCAGGCCATATTTTCCGATTCGGCACTGCGTTACTTTAAGGGACAATTGCGCGGTGGTGTGAGGCTGTACCCAAATAAAATTAATGTCCTTTTTTCCCACAAATAGAGCTTTCTTTCGGTGGTATTTGATCACCTGTGTGATTTTTATTTTTTGCGCTATAAACAAAAAAAGAGCGACAATTCTGAAAAAAAAAAAAAACAATAATTTTCACATTCTGCTATATGACATCCCCCCTCCCCCCCCAAAACATTTTTTTTTTTAACATTCTAGGCAAATTTGTTTTCTGCTACATATTTTTGGTAAAAAAAAATTGCGTATTTTGATTGGTTTGTGCAAAAGTTATCGCGTCTACTTACTACGGGAAATATATATGTCATTTTTATTGTTTTTTTTTTTACTAGCAATAGCGGTGATCTGTGATTTTTTGCGGGACTGCAATATTGTGGCGGACAGATCGGACCCCTAACTGACATTTTTGACACTTTTGGGGGGACCAGTGACATTACTAAAGTAATGAGTGCTAAAAATATGCACTGTTACTGTAATAATGACACTGGCAGGGAAGGGGTTGTCACAGTAAGTGATCAAAGGGTTAAATGTGTACCTAGGGGCGTGTTTCTACTGTGGGGGGGCGTGTCTTGTGAAATGATCACAAAGACCTGTGATCCTATATAGAAGGATCACAGGGGCTTTGTGATCATTCCAGAGAGAAGAACGGTCAGCAGTGTTTACAACGATCGTGGGTGTCAGGCGGCAATCGGAGCCGCCAGCTCCATGCATCGGCATCCCCACTGCCGAGTGGGGGTGGGAACGAGCCGGCGGCAGCACGCTCTCGCCCCCTAGCTGCAGGTGTGCGACCGATGAATACCTACGTCGGTTCGCTCAGGAGGGCCGCCCTGCCGCAGTATGACTGCGGTGGGCGGTCGGGAAGTGGTTAATTATGCGTATAAAATATTTATTCAACTGTAATTTCCTAATAGGATGGTTCAACATGGACCACATGCCGGATGGCAGCCTGTGTAGATTGACTATTTAACCACTTTAGCTCCGGAAAGGTTTTACCCCCTTAAAGAGGAAGTAAACCCAGTGTGTTTTTTTTTTTTGTTTTTTTTTCCCTCTGAAAAGCAAATGCATAATGTGCTAGCATACATCGCATACTAGTACATTATGTGACACTTACCTCCAAACTAAGCCCTCGATGTCCCCGCTGAAGGCCGCATCTATTTTCAGCCATCTTCCTTCCTGGTCTGCGGACTCCGGCTATGCCACTAGCGGGGAGAGGCGTGACGTCACTCTCGTGAATGTGCGCAGGAGCCGCACATTCACGAGCAATGTAAATATCTCCTATACGGTGCAAGTTTAGGAGATATTTACAGTACCTATAGGTAAGCTTTATTAAAGGCTTACCTATAGGTAAAAGTTAAAAACGTGGGTTTACAACCACTTTAATGACCAGGCCATTTTTTGCGATACAGCACTGCATTGCTTTAACTGACAATTGCGCAGTCATGCGACGCTGTACCCAAAAAAATTGATGTATTTTTTTCCCCCCACACATAGAACTTTCTTTTTGTGGTATTTGATCACCTCTGCGGTTTTTATTTTTTGCGCTATAAACAACAAAAAAACCCACAATTTTGAAAAAAAAAAAAGAATTATATTTTTTAATTGTAAAAACAAGGAGTAGGATAAATAAATACTAAAAGAAGCCCACTCACCCGGCGCTCACATGCAACTAAAACATAAACAATAAGTGTGTAGTCTTAGTATAAAACATAAAATAATAAACCAGCTGCTGCTATTAAAAGACAATATCAAACAGAAAGGTGCATCTTTACAAAGCTAAAATATTCTTAAACTTATAGATACACTAGCAGCGCTTACATAGAGAATAAATCCCTAAATATAATCAACAAATGTGAAAATATTGTGATGTCAGCCAATATAATGCAGAGATAAAGAGTCCAAAAATCCACTTCCACCACTGTGCAGATGCGACCTATACAGCCTCCGCCACACCACTGTGTGAGCCCTATGGTAATGAACTCACCAGAGACCACTGCATACAGGCCAAATAGATATCGTAAACTCCAAGGGGATCAAATCCTCCAAAAATCTGAGTCAGACTCCAGGTGGGAAGGAATGGACACCTCTCCTCTCTCATAAAATCATGCCCATTCGCAGTACATGTAAATGGATTAATGACACCACATAGCGTGATACTGCATAACATCACGTTTATTCACACATAACAATAAAACTCTTCAATAATTGCACTCACAAACGATCGATAAGTGAAGGCATGTATGAAAGGGTAAACCTGTGTCCGGTCGACTCCCGCTGATGGTATGTTCAGAGCGGACAAACTTCCGGGTATGACTCAGGACGCTGGAACCCTGGTGACCGCGTGACCACGCCCTGACCAGTTTCGTCCACGAATGACTTCTACTGAGGGCGTGGACAAGCGGTACGGTCACTGGTATATGTACTTTAAGGAATAGGCGGCGCTCATCTGATTACGTAATGACGTGGACCGTACGGCCCCCACGTCCTTCCGCCCATCTACATGAATATTACTGCACTTCCGCCCTTACTCCACATCAACCTCCATCACCACTCCAAATTAACCACATAATGTCCGATCGCTCAGACTAAATGGGTATTTGGACGCCCGGGTCATCAGAGGGATTTAACACATGTAGATTGCTCCAAACCTGTGTATCTGACAAATACATGTCATAGTATTTCAGTACTTAATGATATATAAAGTGCAATGTAGAACTAACAAAACATGATACATATGGGAATTAAAATCACAAAGCATTTAAAATTAAACACTCATAAGGCATACTCTTACAAAGCTATATATCAATAAAAATCCATTAAAAAAAAAAAAATATATATATATATATATATATATATATATATATATATTAAGACCCATTAAAACCCATGATACCTCAATACCATGCGGCTAACAGTACCCATGGAGACACAGATAAAAAGATTTAAAAATAAAAATATGAAAATATATAACCGGAGAAGGTAAATATCCCTACACACCATAGATGCAAACTGTAAAATCACATATATATATTGTGAGGGATTAGCTCGGTGGTAGGCGTATGGGTGACCCCTTTGGGGGTGCGTTTTCACAGAGAGATAGCCGAGCAGAGGTTGAAAACAAGACTGATTTATTCATGCAATTTACTTCACATAATTGCAAGCGTCAAAACAGCCAAAATAAAATAAAAGACAAAATAAATCCTTGCCTCTGTGGGCTGCTACCTTCTCACGCTGGAACCTACCTAAGAAGTCTTTCCAACCTACTGTTGGGCCGACACTGCTGATCCTACAGCAGACACTCAAATGTCCATTTGTTTGCTTTTCACACAGCACAAACATTGTCCATTGAACATGTCCCTTTGTTTCTTTCACATCAACACATGGAACACTTTGTCTTCTCACCTTTGAGACGTCTTCACTCGTGGTTACCCTCCTTAGCTTCACATCGCTGTAGGGGGTCTTCTCCCATGCTCACCAGCTTGTCGGGAGGCACACATCCGACTGTCCCCCTCTCCCAGCCCACACGGCGACAGGCGGCAGCAGTCCTTCTCCCATGCCCACACGGCGTCGGGAGGTACACGTATGTCTGTCCTCCTCTCCCAGCTCACACAGCGACAGGAGGCAGCACTCAATAGATTTTCTCTGGACAAATTATAGAGGCCTTGATCTCCTCATTCTGAACAGCTGAATGGTTTTCAACTTCCTGTTGGCTCTTTTTGCAGCCAACACCCTATAGTATCAGTGAACTTTTCAAAGCAGGTGGGAATGTGTCTCCTCTCAGTGACTACATTCCCAGATTTACCTGACTTCCTGTCACATACCCCCCCCTCTTGTTTCAACCCTAGGGTTGGGACACATATTTCCAGGCACGCATGTGTCAGGCACTGCTGACTCACTGATAAGCCTCCTATTATCCTCAAGCTTCCGGATGAAACTGTTTCTGTCATCTTCACTGACAGATTTCTCATAAATGCCACACAGTTTGTCTCTCATCTCATATACACATTCTTCAACTGCATTTTTGGCATAATTTTGCTCCTTCTCGTTTCTGTCATCTTCATTGACAGCTTTCTCATAAATGTCAGACAGCTTGTCCCTCATAACCGTCTGTCCAATCCACCATGGAGGACCGTGATCCATAGGCAACTCAATTGGGCTAGTCTTAATGTCTTCAACATTCTTAAGACGCCTCTCTCTGCAATCCATAAATGTTTTCCACAAAACTTTGAGAACCTTTGCTTCACTAAGCTTTGTTCCAAGTAGGGACTCTTGACATCCCTCTGTGACTTGAGTTGCCTCTCCATACAGCTGTACACAATCATTGACTTTTTGTTGTAAAAGGGAATGATCTTCCTTCTTGAGCTTTGCTTGCTCTAAGATGCTGTGCAGAGGATTTTCCAATTGAGACAACAGGCTGTCACACATTTCTTCAAAGTGACCCCTGTTCCTTTTCCCAGAGATATCAATATCATTCAAACATTTCATATTCATAGGCAGATCTGAAGCATTTGCACTCATCAACTTCTTAAACTTTTCGCCCTCCTGAGCGAGTCGCAGTAAAGGCCTACTATTTGATTTGATATTCAGTTTATATTTCTTGCCAAACTCTTCACAGAAGTAGCCAACCAGAACATCATCAACTTTCCTTCCACCAACATAGGGGTTAAAGGCAACAACACAGTTGAACCCAGCGATCTGGGTGGTATCCATTATAGACCTCCTCTCTGCATCAGTGAAGAAGCATGGAACTGCAACACATTCTTTTACAGGTTTCTTCAATGCACTTTCTGCTGAACTATTTGACCGCTCAAGGTCACCTAGTTCTTTTTCTCTATCTGAATTCCACATGGAATGCATCTCAAGATCACGATCAAACTTCTGCCACCCGTCTTTCACCAGTTCCATTTTGGAAACACTCCCTGAAAGGCACTTATTCATTTGCTTCACGTTTTCACCAACAGCCTTAGTTTTCTCCACTAGGTGGCGTTTGCTTTTTTCTCCCAGATTTATATCACTTGCTTTAGTTTTCTCCGCTTTAGTTTTCTCCACTAGGTTTTCAGCCTGAACTGAGAAATCATCACATTTCTTACACAACTCTTTTGTTTGCTGAAGCTCTAATGATACATTTTCCAATGCTTGAAGTTTTTGAAGGAACGGTTTATTCCAAAGGGGTGATTCAAGCCACGTGTCATCACATTTCTGAGGCTCACTCAGGACAGACCCCAAAACACTGATCCTTTTAAAAACTGCATCAGGCACACTATCCCCTCTTTGGCACAGATCCTCTGTTGCCTGGAATTCCTCTTCCAGTTCCTGCAACGGAATCTTCATCTCTTCTACTTGCTGTTCTAAGGCTCGCTTAGACTTTTCTAGCTCCTGAACGCTTTTCACAACATCATCCTTGGAGCTGACCAATTCTTCCATTTCTGTACGCAGCTGTTTAACACTTTCTAGTTCAGCCTTACACTCTAGAGCTTCCTCCAAAGAGCGAGCCAAGAACAGGGCTTTGCTCTCGTTATCACGCACCTCCGTTTCTGCACGGGCGCGTTCTTCTGCATATTTTGCAGACACAGTCTTCTCTTCACCAAGCATCTGATCAAACTTCTTTTTCACATCTTCAACACACTGTAATGAACCAACGCTTTCTTCCATGCGTTTTTTCATATCCGCTATCTGAGCTTGCAATGTTGCGACTTGCTCTGATAGGTTTTTCTTTGCTTCCGCCTCCTCTTTTAATTGTTCCAGGAAGCCATTTTTCTCATCTTCCATTTGTTTGAGCTTTGTGCTAAAACTCAGCCTTTGACACCTCTCTTCCTGTAAGAGTTCCTGCGTGTCTTGCAGCTGCGATTCCAAGATAGAAAAATCTTCCGCAATTTCTCTAGATTTGCTGTCTGCTTGAGAAAGCTGATTTGTGACACTGTCCAACTCAACCTGCAATCGGGTTGCCTTCTCTGACAGCTTAGCACACACTCGGTCACCTTCTGACACCTTGACTTGCGATTCCAGAAGCTGTGCCTCTACTTTTTTTCTCTTGTGTTCAGAATCTCCTTTTCCCTGCATAAGAGCCTTCACCTCATTGGCTAGCATCTGGGAATAAGAATGTAATTCTGCCACACAGGCTTCTTTCTCCTTTAACTGCTGCTGGAAACGTTGGGCTTCACCTTTCCAACTTTCACAGTCTGCACGTAATTCATCTACCACATTGCTCAAAGTGGTGAGCTCATACACAGTACTCAGTAATTTAGCCTCTCTTTCACTTTTCTCGTTGTCGCTGAGAGACAATGTCGTTTTCAGAGCGACATTCTGTTCCTGCGACTCCTGCAGGTCTATTTTTGTAACTTCCAAACACTGAAGACTTTTTTCCAGCTGATTACGCAACTCCAACATTTCACACATACTTTGCTTCTGCAAAGTCTGAATTTCAATTTCCTTTTCCATGAGGATGGTATCTTTCTCCTTTATAGTGTCTTGACATTTTTGCAACTCGACCAAAAGAAGAGCAGTGGATTCTTCCCACTGTAACACATGAGACTTGAGTAGTTCATTCATTTCCTGCAAGTTTCTATGCTCCATTTTAAGCAATTCCAAGGCTTGTTCCTTTTCTTCCATTTTCCGTTGCAAGGCATCCAACTCAGCCCTGCACACATACTCGGTTTCTTCCAAACCGATGGCCTCCATTGGCTGCTGGCGTCTCTGTTTCCAGCCTGCCATGCTCTCTTGATGAGCCTTTTGTTGAGCTGCAAAGCTCCGTTGTTTCAGCATCTCCCCCATTTTGGGTTTACTTTTCATCTGAGCACACTGCGTCTCCATAGCAGTTTCATCAGTGTTGCTAGGGACAACACCCTTCCTCTTTAGTAGACTCTCTTTAGGCATGGATGGGGCTGGTTCAGACGGTAGCATCCCCTCCATCCATAGAATCCGGTCTCTCATTTCATCTATCTTTGCATTCTTCAGGCGTTTTGAACGCCCCATCTTCAATAACTCCACAAACAAATTTTTCACAGTCCAGCAAAAAATTTTCAGACCACTGTCTCTTTAACACATGTAGTTTTTCTCTCTCTTGCAAGATCTCTTTTCCTGCACACACAGTTTGTGCAGTCACTTGCACCAGACACAACAAAGTTCATCAAATAATTTTGAGACCGCTGTCTCTTTAAAACACTTTTTTTTTTTTCTGTCAGGATCTTCTCTCCTGCACACATAGATTGTGCAATCTCATGCACCAGATAAAGTTCATCAAACATTTGCACTTCCTTGCAGGGATCTCTGCTTATGCCCACTGCATACCTCCACCATATGTGAGGGATTAGCTCGGTGGTAGGCGTATGGGTGACCCCTTTGGGGGTGCGTTTTCACAGAGAGATAGCCGAGCAGAGGTTGAAAACAAGACTGATTTATTCATGCAATTTACTTCACATAATTGCAAGCGTCAAAACAGCCAAAATAAAATAAAAGACAAAATAAATCCTTGCCTCTGTGGGCGGCTACCTTCTCACGCTGGAACCTACCTAAGAAGTCTTTCCAACCTACTGTTGGGCCGACACTGCTGATCCTACAGCAGACACTCAAATGTCCATTTGTTTGCTTTTCACACAGCACAAACATTGTCCATTGAACATGTCCCTTTGTTTCTTTCACATCAACACATGGAACACTTTGTCTTCTCACCTTTGAGACGTCTTCACTCGTGGTTACCCTCCTTAGCTTCACATCGCTGTAGGGGGTCTTCTCCCATGCTCACCAGCTTGTCGGGAGGCACACATCCGACTGTCCCCCTCTCCCAGCCCACACGGCGACAGGCGGCAGCAGTCCTTCTCCCATGCCCACACGGCGTCGGGAGGTACACGTATGTCTGTCCTCCTCTCCCAGCTCACACAGCGACAGGAGGCAGCACTCAATAGATTTTCTCTGGACAAATTATAGAGGCCTTGATCTCCTCATTCTGAACAGCTGAATGGTTTTCAACTTCCTGTTGGCTCTTTTTGCAGCCAACACCCTATAGTATCAGTGAACTTTTCAAAGCAGGTGGGAATGTGTCTCCTCTCAGTGACTACATTCCCAGATTTACCTGACTTCCTGTCACAATATATATATAAAATATATAAATATGTTAATATATATATATATATATATATATATATATATATATATATATATATATATAAAATACCTACTAAAAGCTCAGTGCTTACTCAATAATTACTGATAAAGCAATTTATATCCAATTCTATATTCAACCCATTTGGATGTAGGGCATTGGTTAGAAAGATCCACTGAGTGGTCATCTTGAAAAAAGAGTTTTACCATACACAGCTGTGCGGTCTCTTATCAGACACCGACACATACGTGCAGTTAAAGGGTGACCCGACGCTTGAATACCGCAGGGTACTCAACGATCTTATTATATATGGATATGATAGGAGAGTATTATCAGATAAGGAAAAAAGGTACCTTATGCCAAGCTTCAATCGTATCCCTACGATTTACACATTACCCAAGATTCATAAAGATGTGTTAAACCCCCCCGCCAGACCTATAGTAAATGGAATTAATTCTGTTACAGCAAGACTGGGCGAATATCTGGATCTCTTCCTACAAAAAAGCGTTATAGATTTAAAATCGTATTTAAAGGATACTAAAGACTTTTTGAGGGCGCTTAAAGAAGTACAGATATCACAGAGTAACGAAATCTTCTTAGTAACGGCGGATGTATCCTCGCTGTATACAGTGATACAGCACGAGGATGCTCTGCTGGCCTTGAACTGGGCCCTAAGTAGAAGAACTGACCTCCCAGATGCCCAGAAGAGGTTTCTGAAACACGCACTTGAATTTTGCTTAACGCATAATTATTTATGGTACAATGGCGTGTTCTACAACCAGAAACGTGGCGTGGCTATGGGCGCTAAGTTCGCCCCTAGCCTCGCCAACTTGTTCATGGGGGATTGGGAGGATCGGTTCGTCTATGCTCCCCAAAAGACGAGTTGAAAATGTACAGGCGGTACATAGACGATTTGTTTTTTGTGTGGGAAGGTCCAGAGAGTGCCCTTAAAGACTTTGCGGATTCTTTGAACTCCAATCGTAACAACATAAAATTGGAGTTCAATTGGAGTCGTCAGTCCATACATTATCTTGATGTGGAGATCATGTTGCGGAATGGGAAGTTGGAGACGAAGGTCTTTTTCAAACCAACAGACCGCAACGGGTATCTCCCAATACAGAGTGGCCACCATCACCAGTGGCTTAAAAACATTCCAAAGGGGCAACTCCTAAGAGTTAGGAGGAATTGCACCACGGACTCTGACTTTTTTACCCAATCTCAGGTGATCAAACAGAGATTCCTTGAAAAGGGTTATGATGGCGACTTACTAGAAAATAACATATCTGAAGTGGCCAGACTCACGCAGGATGAATGTTTGGCTGACCGCATACGTAATCAAGATAAGAAACATGAATGGAGCTTTTTAACCCAATACAACACCCAATTTAGAGAAATCGAGGATATTTTTAAAAAATATTTTTTACAGTGCATCCCAAATGTATTCACAGCGCTTAACTTTTTCCACATTTTGTTATGTTACAGCTCTATTCTAGATTTAATAATTTAATTATTTTCCTGTAAATTCTACAAACCATACTCCATAATAACAACATGAAAGAAGTTTATTTGAAATCTTTGAAAATGTATTAAAAATACAAAAATGAAAATAAAAAATCACATGTACAGTATATAAGTATTCATTGCTTTTCCATTACACTCAAAATTGGGCTCAGGTGCATCCTGTTGCCACTGATCATCCTTGAGATGTTTCTACAACTTGATTTGACATGATTTGGAAGGGCATGCACCTGTCTATATAAGGTCTCACAGTTAACAGTGCAAAACAGAGCAGAAACCAAGCCATAAAGTCCAAAGAATTGTCTGTAGACCTCCTAGACAGGATTGTATTGAGGTACAGATCTGAAGAACGGTACAGCAATTTTTCCCAATGAGCACCATGGACTCCATCATCTGTAAATGGAAGAAGTTTTGAACCACCAGGACCCTTCCTAGAGCGGGCCGCCTGGCTAAACTGAGCGATCATGGAGAAGGGCCTTGGTGAGGGAGGTGACCAAGAACTGATGGTCAGTTTGACAAAGCTGAAGCATTTTTCTGTGGAGAGAGGAGAACCTTTTAGAAGAACAACCATCTCTGCAGAACTCCACCAATCAGCCCTGTAAGGTAGAGTAACCAGATGGAAGCCACTCCTCAATAAAAGGCTGATTGACAGCCCTCCTGGAGTTTGCCAAAAGGCACCTGAAGGACTCTCAGGCCATGAGAAACAAAATTCTCTGGTCTCATGAAACAAAGATTGAACTTTTGGCCTACATGGCAAGAGTCATGTCTGGAGGAAACCAGGCATCGCTTATCACCTGGACAATACCATCCCTACAGTGAAGCATGGTGGTGGCAGCAGTGATTTATTTTTCAAAATTTGCTCTTTTTCACTTACAGTGCATCCAAAATGTGGGGATGTTTTTAGTGGCAGGAACTGGGAGACTAGTTAGAATCAAGAGAAAGATAAATGCAGCATTGTACAAAGACATCCTTGATGAAAACCTGGTCCCGAGCACTCTGAACCTCAGACTGGGGCAAAGGATCATCTTCCAACAGGATAATGACCCTAAGCACACAGCAAAGATAACAAAGGAGTGGCTACGGGACAACTCTCTGAATGTCCCTGAGTGGCCCAGTCGGAGCCCAAACTTTAACCAGATTGAACATCTCTGGAGATATCTGAAAATGGCTGTGCACCAACGGTCCCCATCCATCCTGATGGAGCTTGAGATGTCCTGCAAAAAAGAATGGGAGAAACTCCCAAAAAATAGGTGTGTCAAGCTTGTAGCATCATATTCAAAAAGATGTAAGACTATAATTGGTGCCAAAGATGCTTCAACAATATATTAAGCAAAGGCTGTGAATACTTATGTATATGTGATTTTTTTATTTTTTTTTCGTTTTTTTATTTTTAATAAATTTGCAAAGATTTCAAACAAACCTCTTTTGTGTTCTCATGATGAAATATTGTTTGTAGAATGTTGAGAAAAATAATGAATTTAATCTATTTTGGAAAAAGGCTGTAACGTGACAAAATATGGAAAAAGTAAAGCGCTGTGAATACTTTCCAGATGCACTGTATATCGCAAAAAGTAAAAAACCCAGTGGTGATTAAATACCACCAAAAGTTTGTGGAAAAAATTATAAAAATGTTGTTTGGGTACAGTGTTGCATGACTGAGTAATTCAAAATGTGAGAGTGCTGAAAGCTGAAAATTTGTCTAGGCAGGAAGGGGGTAAAGGTGCCCTGTATTGAAGTGGTTAAAGCTCTTTTACTTTGACTTTAAATGTCCATAGTCCTGTACACTCCAAAGTTATAAGTGTCCAAAATGAGTAACCTGGGACCTTCTAGTCTTGGAACCACAGAATTTATTCTAAATGATTTGTTAGGAAATACGTTTAGGTTTTTATTTCCCCTTGTGAAAAGTAAATTAAAGCGCTACCATATACTGTATATGCACTGGGCTACGAACAAATAAATAACTAGAAATACTATGATGAAATAAATCTTTATATCAATTCATTAATATAGCACCTAATCAAAAATGATGTGCATTTACAATAAAAAAACACCCTGTGAACAAGTGTCAATTAAAAAATAAAAATAAAAATATAAATATGCGTATATAAATATCAATTCATCTCATAATAAATTCACATAAATATATATCAATATATCTAAAAATAAAGGCTTGTATAATTCATCACTGTGTGCAAAAAATATTATAATGAAATCGGGTGCAAAAATATATAAAGTGTCTCGTGTTTCAAAGTACATTGCCTAAAGTGCATATAAAAAAGTTCCAAACGTAAGGTCAAGTGCTGTGCCTTCTATTATCCAAAGTAATCTTCTGTCTTCAACCACTGTGGCCACTAACAACTCACCAGAAAAAAAGCTATATTCAGTATATTCAGCTATAGATCTGTGTCAAGGGGCAGAAATCCTGTAGAGCCTGGATTAATTTGCTGCTCTCATACAATGCCCCAGTGGATAAACTGAATTAAAAAGCAAAGAAAGGCTTCCCCTGTGTAAAACCCTATATTATTAAAAAAAAAAAAAAAAAAAAAAAAAAAACAACATAAAATAATGCCCTTATACAGTGGGTACGGAAAGTATTCAGACCCCCTTAAATGTTTCACTCTTTGTTATATTGCAGCCATTTGCTAAAATCATTTAGGTTCATTCTTCTTCCTCATGAATGTACACATAGCACCCCATACTGACAGAAAAACACAGAATTGTTGACATTGTTGCAGATTTATTAAAAAAGAAAAACTGAAATATCACATGGTCCTAAGTATTCAGACCCTTTGCTCAGTATTTAGTAGAAGCCCCCTTTTGATCTAATACAGCCAGGAGTCTTTTTGGGAAAGATGCAACAAGTCTTTCACACCTGGATTTGGGGATCCTCTGCCATTCCTCCTTGCAGATCCTCTCCAGTTCTGTCAGGTTGGATGGTAAACGTTGGTGGACAGCCATTTTTAGGTCTCTCCAGAGATGCTCAATTGGGTTTAAGTCAGGGCTCTGGCTGGGCCATTCAAGAACAGTCACGGAGTTGTTGTGAAGCCACTCCTTCGTTATTTTAGCTGTGTGCTTAGGGTCATTGTCTTGTTGGAAGGTAAACCTTCGGCCCAGTCTGAGGTCCAGAGCACTCTGGAGAAGGTTTTTGTCCAGGATATCCCTGTACTTGGCCGCATTCATCTTTCCCTCGATTGCAACCAGTCGTCCTGTCCCTGCAGCTGAAAAACACCCCCACAGCATGATGCTGCCACCACCATGCTTCACTGTTGGGACTGTATTGGACAGGTGATGAGCAGTGCCTGGTTTTCTCCACACATACCGCTTAGAATTAAGGCCAAAAAGTTCTATTTTGGTCTCATCAGACCAGAGAATCTTATTTCTCACCATCTTGGAGTCCTTAAGGTGTTTTTTAGCAAACTCCATGCGGGCTTTCATGTGTCTTACACTGAGGAGAGGCTTCCGTCGGGCCACTCTGCCATAAAGCCCCAACTGGTGGATGGCTGCAGTGATGGTTGACTTTCTACAACTTTCTCCCATCTCCTGACTGCATCTCTGGAGCTCAGCCACAGTGATCTTTGGGTTCTTCTTTACCTCTCTCACCAAGGCTCTTTTCCCCCGATAGCTCAGTTTGGCCGGACGGCCAGCTCTAGGAAGGGTTCTGGTCGTCCCAAACGTCTTCCATTTGAGGATTATGGAGGCCACTGTGCTCTTAGGAACCTTAAGTGCAGCAGAAATCTTTTTGTAACCTTGGCCAGATCTGTGCCTTGCCACAATTCTGTCTCTGAGCTCTTCAGGCAGTTCCTTTGACCTCATGATTCTCATTTGCTCTGACATGCATTGTGATCTGGAAGGTCTTATATAGACAGGTGTGTGGCTTTCCTAATCAAGTCCAATCAGTATAATCAAACACAGCTGGACTCAAATGAAGGTGTAGAACCATCTCAAGGATGATCAGAAGAAATGGAAAGCACCTGAGTTAAATATATGAGTGTCACAGCAAAGGGTCTGAATACTTAGGACCATGTGATATTTCAGTTTTTCTTTTTTAATAAATTTGCAACAATGTCAACAATTCTGTGTTTTTCCGTCAATATGGGGAGCTGTGTGTACATTCATGAGGAAGAAGAATGAACTTAAATGATTTTAGCAAATGGCTGCAATATAACAAAGAGTGAAAAATTTAAGGGGGTCTGAATACTTTCCGTACCCACTGTATGTATAAAGTGCCATTCCCAATACTAAGGACTGATTTGCCTCCTATACTCCATTTTTTTGTATACACCTTTAAGTGCGGCCAGCTCCAGCCACAATGACCTAGCTCCGATTCGGCCTTGCAGGATGACGTCACATCCAATAGGCTCCACCAACGTGTTTCGTCTAACTGTCGTCTTCTGGAAGCAGATGGAACACTGTGCATCTCTACCTATTTTTATATACCCTAATCTCAATGTAAATAATAACACCCCTACAACTTTTTAAATATAAAGGCATGCTTTAAAAACAATCTGCCTTCCAGTTCCAGATTCTAGAATCACAGAATGTGTTCTAAATGATTAGTCATTTAGGCATTTACTGCTCCTTCTCTGCAAACTTGAAAATAGAGATGTTTATTAGGAATTCCATTTTAAAAGCAGAAGGCAACAACCATGTTAAGATAGCTGGTGTAATAATTTTCAGAATATATACTTGTTACATGAAAGTTGCAGTTGAATCAACCATAAGATCAAATATTCATGCAGATAACCTTCAGTTTTCATAAAGTTTAATCAACATAAAACATTAGAGGGATTACTGATTTGAAAGCATACCTAAAACCAAAGAATGTTTTCATAGTTTTGGAGTGTGCTGGAAGGGTGATGAGGCTGTCCCCCGGGATTGTTTGGTGTCTTCTTAAACAATCAGAAGAGATTCATGCAGATAGCAGACAGAAATCACACTAGATGCTTTGGATTGAGGCAAATACACGCTATAGAAGGATATGCTTTGTTTATTTCTCATTTCAGAGCATTACAACCACATTGGCCTACAAACAGAAATGTAATATATTGCTTACTTCATTGTACTCTACCTAGATTTGTTAGCTGCATTACTTTTCTTTTTTAAGGATTCACTTGGTGGTACTGTCAGTAACACCCCTCCTATTCTGGGGTGACAGCACTCATTTAATGCTCTGTATCCATAAAGGACCATTGTCACCCTAGGCTGTTCTCCTGATTTAGACTATAAACACCTTCCCTTCTACTCATCTCCATTACAATGGTAGAGTTATTTTCACAGAAGTTATCGGGGAAGGTTGATAACATTGGTTGAGGTTTCAGGCCGGAATACAGGAAGTTACAAGGATAATAGATTTCCACCAGGATCAGCAAGTATTTTCTGTACTTACAAAAAATATATGAATAAAACGAATGCAGTCACTACATCTAATACCTGGTAGGCTGGAATACATTAGACTATTGTTCTTGGGTTAAAATGAATCCTCTAAATATTAGCTCTCTCTCTTCACCCTGTTTAAGTCACAGGTTCTCTTTATGACTTCCAAACTTAAATGGCTAATGCCATATTGTAATTCTGAGTATTAAAAAATGTCATAAGTAAGCCCTAGGGTATGTATATCCTTTTTATCACTGAGAACCAAAACCGGAGTGGTATGGAGCCCCGTTAACAATAAACTTAGATAAATAGTGACTTGTTTGCCCAGCATCTCACCCGGTTGCACAATGCAGGATTAAATAATAAACTTACGTTGGAGATCACATTTGCAGTCTAAACAAAGACTTTTCCTCTATAAAACAGAAAACAATAAAGCAGCTGTAACTCCTTTCTGTAATTCTTTGCTATTCATTGCCTTTTCTGCCACCAACAGGATTAATGCTCACTAGTTATTTAAATAGAGTTACTGGCTAATATTTCTCTGCCAAGATCACAGAAAGGGGATTAGGATTAAAGAGCTTTAATCAAATTTTATTACTGAGTATTTGGCTTGAAGAAACGTCTATTAGCACAATAGGCACAGCACTGTACTAGGACTAATCTGGAAAATGTTGCGTGGAGTTTGGATCTATCGTGTGGAAGTAAAGCTTGTCGTACATAGGTAGGTGGTGCTGCTTGACCCTTCTTCTCATCTAGAGAAGGCCTGATTCCAACACACTTGGCCACCTTCAGACAACTATAACTAGTATGGGGTACTTGGTACAAGTATCAAATGTACCTGTTGTGCAGGGAAAAATATAAGCAGTTGCTAAACCAGCCTTTCTCAACCTTTCCAACACAGAGGAAACCTTGAAATACACGTTCTTGTATCAGGGAAACCCTGCTAAAAATTACTATATCTTTAGCTGGTGATATATTAGTGTGCTGGTCAGTGTGAAGACAGTTACTTAAACTTGTGGTCATTGGGGAGAATTACCCCCTTACAGATAGCTAAAAAGATCAGTGATGTCATTGAGGACTTATCTGAGAGGCAGACATTGTTTAAGGAACCCCTAGCAACCTCTGGAGGAATCCTAAGGTTCCTACAGAACCCTGGTTGAGAAACCCTGTGCTAGAGGGTGAATTTGGGTCTCCATCTACTAAGGAAAATATGAGAATTCCCAAGTGTGGGAGGTCCGGCCCCCCTTTCGGCTACTGCTGAGCATTGGATGGGGTACAGAACTTATGTATAGGAAATCTGTTATAATTAGGGCTTTTTTTGTCTCAGTAGAGGTGCTGGTACCCCCCTGTCCCATTTCTTAACCACTCCCCATCCAGTGTACATCTATAAACATTTTGACAGGAAGCCGTTATACCAAGGTCATTGCTGCATGGCTTTTATGGAAAAGGGATTAGAGCAACTTTACAGTTGCCTGATCACATTGAAAGGGCTAGTGTCACATACCGGACTGGAGGCTGATGTGACGAGAGGACTCCCCTTGTGGCTGAGTGCAGAGTACCCCAGAAGTTGGTGACAGAGGATGCTATGACCTAAGAAGCATTGGTTGCCTGAAGATGAAGTTGCCTGATGGTTCTAAATGAAAGGACACCTGAGAACAGAAAAGTAGCCACAGCAGAGGATTCTCTGGAAGAGCTGGTGGATCTTGACAGATGGGTATAGCAGGAAGCAAAGTCAGAAGCCAAGGCTGGTTGTCAAACACAGGATGTCAATCATAAGCAGAGGCAGAAGCGTGGTCAGGATCAAGCCAGGGTTAAACACAGGCTGTCAATGAGGAACAAAGGCAGAAGCAGATCCATGGAGCAAGCCAGGATCAGAGCCAGAACAAGTCAGGGGTAAGTTGGGTAAGTAACAGGTAATCAAGCAGAAGCACAAGGCACAGGAACACAGGATGCAAAGGCTGACGTTAATCCAGCACTTTTTGAGAGGAACTGCTGTCCTTATATAGGCCACTATCAGGTGGATATCCTTTCCAATTATTAAGGTATTGAACTTGCCTCCCCTCTTTCTACCATCCACAATGGCTTCTACTTCAAACTTGGTGTCTTCCCCCATAGTAACTGGTGGCGGCGGTGGCTCTTCTCTTTCAGGAAACAAGCTAGACATTGCTGGTTGCTCTTTATAGGAATTTGGCAAGTTTAGCTCAAATGCCACAGGATTCATTTCCCTCTTAATTTTGAAAGATCCAACAAACCTTGGGCCCCATTTCCGAGAAGGAAAAGTGAGTTTGAGATTTGGTGTGGAAAGCCAAACCTTGCCCCCAACGTTTAGCACAGAAGTACCTCTTCTTTTCTTGTCCAAATGTCTTTTGTAATCCTTCTGAGCCTTCTGCCCGGTTTCCTGGAGTGCCTGATAGTTGGTTTAGATAAAGGTTAGCCTATCCTGGACTGCAGGTATTGATGTTTCTGGAATAACGTCTGGCAAAAAGGAACAGTAAAACCCATAGTTTGCTCAGAATGGCAACTGGGTAGTAGATGCATGGACCAAATTATTATAAGGAAATTCAGGACATGGAAGAAGGAATGCCCAGTTGTCTTGGGTAAATGTAGAGAATCGGAAAAAGAATAAGGTGCGCATGATATGAAGCATGTACTAACTAAAGTACACTCTAAAGATGTGTAAATATCCACAAAAATAAACACAAATAAATAACCAGATGTGACATGTACAATGACATAAATAAAAAGTCTCTTGTGAAAAAGGGAGAGTGGCAAATGCAAGACTCCCAAATAAAGTCCCAAAAACTGGTGCAGATAAATATTCTTAGTGTTGAAGTGCTCATAAAAAAAGGCGCAGGTGCTGAATACACAGATCTCTCATATCACCAAAATATGAAGGAGGAACAGGCACCCTTACCAACTGACAGTTTGAGCATGCATGAAAGATGTCATGAAGCCATGGAAGTAATATTCAGACCAAAATCCTTCACCCAGTGCAAGACATATAAATATAAATGGACTCTTACCAGATTTCACATGAACAATCGCTTGGATGAAGGGTTACAGATGGATGTCTAGAATCCCCGGCTGTCCAGGAATTGGTGTTCCTTAACAACTTAAGCCCCGGAGGATTTGGCTGCTCAAAGACCAGAGCTCTTTTTTCAACTTGGCACTTCGTGAATTTAACTGACAATTGCACAGTTGTGCAATGCTGTACCCAAACAAAATTTATGACCTTTTTTTTCCCACAAACAGAGCTTTCTTTTGGTGGTATTTGATCACCTCTGCACTTTTTATTTTTTGCGATATTAATAAAAAAGAGCGAAGATTTTTAGAAAAAATGAAATTTTCAGCTTTGTCTTTAAAAAAATATCCAATATACTCAATTTATGTAATATATTTTGGCCAAAATGTATTTAGCTACATGTCTTTGACAAAAAAAATCTCAATGAGCATATTTTTATTGGTTTGCGCAAAAGTTATAGCGTCTACAAACTATGGTGTAAATACTGGAATTTGTGCAGCTTTAATTTCTGACTGCCTATCTCATTTAATGAAGTGCTAAAATGGCAGGGCAGTACAACCCCCCCCCCCCAAATTACCACTTTTTGGAAAGTAGACATCCTAAGAAATGTCCTGAGAGGCATGTTAAGCTCATTGAATATTTCATTTTTTTGTCACAGGTGTTTGAAAAATGACTAAAAAAAAAAAATTTATTTTTTTACACAAAGTTGTCATTGAAATTATATATTGCTCACACATGCCATGGGTATATGTGTAATTACACCCCAAAATATATTCTGCTGCTTCTCCTGAGTACAGGGATGCCACATATGTGAGACTTTTGGGAGCCTAGGTGTGTACGGGACCCCGAAATCCAATCCCCACCATCAGAATTTCAAAGGGTGTACATTTTTCATTGCATTTTCTCACTACCTATAATGGTTTAGGAAGCCCTGAAATGTCAAGATACCACAAAAACCCCCCAAATGACCCCATTTTGGAAAGTAGACACCCAAGCTGTTTGCTGAGAGGCATGGTGAGTCCATGGAATATTTTATATTTTGCCACAAGTTTCAGGAAAATTATTATTTCTTTTTTTTTACTTTTGTTTACACAAAGTTGTCACTAAATGATATATTGCTGCCATGGGTATATGTGGAATGACACCCCAAAATACATTCTGCTGCTTCTCCTGAGTACAGGGATACCCCATGTGTGAGACTTTCTTGCAGTCTAGCCACGTACAGGACCCCGAAAACCAATCCCCACCTTCAGGCTTTCTAAGGACGTAAATTGTTGATTTCACTCCTTACTACCTATCACACTTTTGAAGGCCATGAAATGCCAAGATGGCACAAAACCCCCCAAATGACCCCATTTGGCAAATAAGGGTGACACCAAGTCCCAAACTATCTTGCCGCTGCTCCCTATGTAGTCTGGGCAGTTGGGGGGCTCCACACAGCTATCTTTTCCTTCATAGACCCGGAAACTAACTGTATAGCCTGTGGCCCTGTCACACAGCTTGTACAGTTTGACCCCGTATCTGGCACGCTTGCTGGGGAGGTACTGTTTCATAACAAGGCAGCCAGTAAATTTAATCAGGGACTCGTCAACGCAGACAACTTGTTCGGGGGGTAAACAAGGCTGCAAATCGCTGATTGAAGTGGTCTATGAGGGGCTGAATTTTGTGGAGCCGATCATATTCAGGGTCTCCCCGAGGACGACAGATTTCATTGTTGTTGAAATGCATAAATCGCAGAATTTGCTCGTATCTCGCCCTGGACATGGAGGCAGAGTACACGCGCATATGGTGAATTGGGCTAGTGGACCAATATAGCCGCAATTCACTCTTTTTGGTTATGCCCATGTTGAGGGAAAGGCCCAAAAAGATTTTATAATCAGGAACCATTAAAGGTTTCAAGCCGAATAGTCTGGCAAACCGGTCGGGGGAATTTGGGTTGGTGGCGATGAATAGTTGTGCATATAAATTTGATTGATCCACAATAGATCTGAAAAGATCTTCCGTGAAGAACAGCTCAAAAAAATTCAGGGGCGTAAAACCAGCTGCCTCCATGTAGATCCCAGGTTGGGCAGTGAATGGGGGAAGTACTGGCGCTGTAGAATCAGTGGGTTGCCAATTGGGATATGCCAGCGCATCAGGGAGGGCACTATGGGCTCTACGGGCCTGTCTTCGAATACGCGGTGGCTGCGGGCCACTACTCTTGCTAGCCACCGCACCAGCTTCAAATGCACTTATGGGACTCGCCACGTCACCAAGTGATACTGCAGTGCTGGTTGTACCAGGTCCAAGGTGTACTAGGCCGCTGGCGCTTGCCAGGCCACCAGAAGGATGAGCGGCACTAGTACCGGCACTCCATACGAGCACCCTGCGATTCCTGCATCTCAACAACTCCAGAATGGGGTCGGGTACACCTGGGTCTAACAGGGACCCATCTGTCGCCGGAGCTATCTGTCAGGGAGCCGCTGCTGTCATCAGGTTCGTATACTGACCCTGATTCTGCCAGTGAGGCTTCCCCATCGCTTTTATCTGACATGGTCAGTATACGGCAGGCCTCTTCACTACTGTACCAACGTTTGGTCATTTTAGTAACTAAATTTACCGGTACAGTAGTGTGACTCACAGGTAATAAAAGCAACTGGTTGTCAAGGACTATTTCAACCGCTACCAAAAAAAACTGCTAGCAGGGATCAGGCCTGACTCTGCTAACACAGCAGTTTTGTGTGTTGTGTTTTTTGTAAGTGACAGTAATCTATTGATTACTACACTTGCCTGGGTGGGGTGGGCTGGGCGGAGGGATTAAACGCAGGTGCTGGCAGGAATCAGTGCTGATCGTGCAAACACAGCGTTTTGGGAACCCTAAATTATGGGGACTCTAGACTCTCTGCCCCTACCCCCCTCCTTCCCTCACTCACTGGAGCACTGGGCTGTATAGGAGTGGGATCGGCCATCTCAGGCTCTCAGCAACTCACTGAGAGGTTGAGCCAGGTGCTGGCCCAGGCATGTGGAATGATCCCAACTTCATTATTCTGATTATGCCTGAGCCGTAACCGGCTCTGTGCCATCAGCCGACAGCGGGCTTCAGCAGGCTGTCTGCTAAAATGGGTCACAGGAGTACAGAACGAACTGCACTCCTGTGATCCACAGGAGAAGTACAGGCAAACAAAAAATTACATTGTGTAAGGTCTACTAACTGACCACTTTATACTTACCTCTACTAGCTCCTCCAAGGCTCCATCTTCCATCCTCAGCTGCTACCAAAAAAAACTGCTAATGCTAGCAGGGATCAGGCCTTACTCTGCTAACACAGCAGTTTTGTGTGTTGTGTTTTTTTGTAAGTGACAGTAATCTATTGATTACTACACTTGCCTGGGTGGGGTGGGGTGGGGTGGGGTGGGGTGGGCTGGGCGGAGGAATTAAATGCAGGTGCTGGCAGGAATCAGTGCTGATCATGCAAACACCGCGTTTTGGGAACCCTAAACTATGGGGACTCTAGTATAGTTCTGATCAGATCAGATATTGAATGGAAGTGTGTGTGTGTGTGTGTGTGTGTGTGTGGTAATCAAAGGGTTATTTCTAACTATGCGTCGGGGATCTGCGCTATTTTAGACTGACGCTAACACTAGCTAATGTCACCTGTGTCACTAATAATAGTGCTCAGAAAAAAAACTGTACACTATAAAAGTGACACTGTGACAGGGCAATGAAGGGGTTAACTGGGGGTGATCAGGGGGGGATCAGGGGGTTAAATCTTTATTGGGGGGGGGTGGCGGGTATCCTAAGAGTAAAAGGAAGGGCCGAAAACGCTAAACCTGGTCACAAGTCCCACTTATACGGGTATATAGAAAATGCTATATACTGTATACAGTGTGAGTTGTGACAGGGGGTGTATGGGTGATCAGGGGGGGATCAGGGGGTTAAATCTATATTGGGGGGGAGGGTGGCGGGACCCTAAACCTCCTTGGGACAGAAACTAACTCGCTAGCACTAACTCAAGTCACAATCACACTAATAGAAAATACAGTAAAACACTATATTACTTGTTTATTAGTGTGCAATGTGACAGGGGGAAGGGGTTAACTGGGGGTAATCAGGGGGGGATCAGGAGGGATCAGGGGGTTAAATCTTTATTGGGGGGGGTTGGCGGGTATCCTAAGGATAAAAGGAACGACCGCAAGCGCTAAACCTAGTCACAAGTCACACTTATATGGGTATATAGGAAAATGCTATATACTGTATACAGTGTGTGTTGTGACAGGGGGTGAAGGGGGGATCAGGGGGTTAAATCTTTATTGGGGGGAGGGTGGCGAGGACCCTAAACCTCCTTGGGACAGAAACGAACTCGCTAGCGCTAACTCAAGTTACAATCACACTAATAGAAAATACAGTAAAACACTATGTTACGTGTGTATTAGTGTGCAATGTGACAGGGGGGAAGGGGTTAACTGGGGGTGATCAGGGGGTGATCAGGGGGGATCAGGGGGTTAAATCTTTATTGGGGGGGTGGCGGGTATTTTATGTGTAAAAGGAAGGGCCGCAAACGCTAAACCTGGTCACAAATCACACTTATACGGGTATATAGGAAAATGCTATATACAGTATACAGTGTGTGTTGTGACAGGGGGTGTAAGGGTTAACTGGGGGGTGATCGGGGGTGAAATGTGCCTATCTAAGTGTGTATGTATGTGCTTGGTGCAGTACTCACAGTAAGATGTGCTCTCTCCTATCGATTTATCCAAAAAGGATCATGGGAAGGGAGAGCGGGTCTTTTCTGAGCCTGTGTTTACATTACACAGGCTCAGCATGAAATCTGATTGAGCAGGACAGATTAACAGGTCCAGGCCAAAAATCATTGGCCTGGACCTGATGACTGATCGGTTCTAAACCCAATCAGGTCATCGGCAGGATCACGGGCACGCAGGAGCTGGCCCCAGAGTGGCGGGAGCGAGCGACGTACGGGTATGTCACTTTGCCTGCACGGGGCTGACTGTCGCAGTATATAGTCTTGCGGCGGTCGGCAAGTGGTTAAACGATCCTGCCTCTTTATATTGAGCATAGGGACCTCTTCCTTAGAATAGCCTCCCAAAGGTGCCTGCAGAATAGCTCCCCATATGACAAGAAAATATAAGCAGGCAATAGTGCATTATCTTCTTGATAAGGAATTTATTAAAGGAATCACACTTACATGAATGGAAAAAATTTGGACAGGTGAAAGATGTTCGCGGCCGCGTCCACTGGGATTGGAGTGTAAGCCGCGCCATCACCATCCGCTCTTTTGTGTTGTCAGTGATTGAATCCAGCACTTCCCGTGACACAACATCACAGCAAGTGTATATCTTGAGGACAAAAAGGAGAATGGGTTAGGTTGCTCTCAGTCAGACTTTTATAGATTTAAACAGGTCCTGTGGGTGGATATAGGGGCGGAGCTATATCATATGTATGCTGCCATGTTGGCTTCAGAAAATTGATATAATGTAGGGGGTTCTAAGTAATTTTCTAGCAAAAAATACTAATTTAAACTTGTAAACAACAAGTGTCAGAATTAGGCTTGGTCCTTAAGTAGTTAAAGCCTTGAGATCATTACCTGCTATGATCAGAGATCAATGATGCTTTGATGCCCAGACCAAATTTAGGTGTCAGCGTGAGTCAGCTAATTTGACAATAACTTTGTTATTATGACTAATTCGCCTTCTTAAAGTAGAACTTTAGTTGAAAAATTTGTCCTGCTAGATCACTTCATGCTGGCCCTTTTGCAAGTATAGCTATGTAAAAAATAAGTGTCTATACTGTTTATTCCAGTAATACACTGTCTCCCCCTGCTCTGCACATGCGCAGTTGCTCTCTGTTTTTTGGCCCTTTACCAAAAAAGTAGAGGGCAATCTGCTGACAGCCATATGATTTACTGCCACTCAGGGGCTCTGGGCTTCACCAAAATGGTGGCCTCTGGCAAGAAGAAACAGGAACAACGCTGGAGGCAATTTACACACACTAATTTTGGTAGCATGATTATTTATGTGGAATGGATTTTTTTTGCTAAAGAACATTATTTTTAACAAGTTATGGCTAAAGTTCCGCTATAAATTATTTTTTCATCATTTTTTTTTAAGGATTTTATGTGGCACAATGTTTCAATAAATGGCTTGTTAAGATTATTGAAAAAAAAAATACATTGCTAACGATACTTTTTAAACCCTTATTTGTTCAAAAATAGAAAAAAAAAAAAAAAACATTCCCTCAAAAGCACAATAAACTATAGATTGCAGACTTTAAGGGGTTAACATTAACTGTAATAATAATAATATTAATAATATAAATAATAATAATAATACAATTATTGTTATTAATATTATTACACTTGAATTTCAGTGATAAATATACTGCTGTGTTATTTTATAGTTGTTTATGTGAAAATCTGATATTTCTAGAACATTACGGTATGTTAAAAAAATATCCATCCCTTTAAGCCAATAACTGCATATATCAAAAGAAAAACACTACAATTTGTTTGAGCTTTGACACGCTGCAAAGTACAGCAATGTTCTTAGTATCAAGGTTATCATAGTGTTTCTTGTAAAGTTATAAAACTCATTCATCTAAAAAGCTTGGTTAAGATTAAGGCCTAATACCACTGCACTCATAAACCCAAGGACAAACCATCTTTTTCTCTGCAATATGTATTTAAAGTGCAATATCCATTTAGGTCGATTTAAAGTGCACTGAAGTATTGTAACATTAACTTAAATAGGAAACAGAAAATGCTGTGGTGGAATAACACTGACCTCTAATTTTGATCACAGATGTAAAGATCGCTTTGATGCTACAGCACCATAAATAATGATTCAGTTGCGTGATTCTCACATTGTGTCCTTTTAAAAACTCCCAACAGAAGACGGTTTTGCCTTATCTCTTGGCAGCATTGTAAATTGCATTTTGCTCGTGGAATTTGTTGGATAAACTTTGTTATTAGGAACTATGGCCAAAAAAAAAAAAAAAAAGAAGAAAACTTTGCTGCACCTCCTGGCCACTTACTTTTAAAATGGTTTATTTTTCTGAGCAGTGAATCTTTGGGTAAAAGGAATATTAAGACAATGTCTTTGAACTTAAAAGAGAAGTATAGACTTCTTTTTTTTTTTCCAGATTCATACTTACCTAAGTGAATGCAGCATCAGTCTCATGCTGCATCTGTCCCCTGCTGGCTTTAACACTGAGAAACAAGTGATCAAACATCACCGATCGCTCAGTTCTCAGGGCTCCCTGAGCAGAGAGCTGTTGACTGTCAGTTACCGCTCTCTGCCCCTCCCACCCTTCCCTCGCTCACTGGAGTGCTGGGCTGTTCAGGCTCTCAGCGGCTCGCTAAGAGGCTGAGCTGAGTGCCAGCCCAGGCATGTGGAACGATCCCAACTTCATTCTTCTGATCTTGCCTGAGCCGTAACCGGCTCTGTGACATCAGCCGACAGCGGGCTTCAGCCAGCTGTCTGCTAAAATGGGTCACAGGTGTACAGAACGAACTGCACTCCTGTGATCCACAGGAGAAGTACAGACAAACAAGCTTGGGCTGTAATTCTCCTTTAGGACAAATTGCACACTGTTGCACAATGTTGCACACTGTTGGTCAAATCGCAGCAAATGTGCTGGGCCTGCAATTTGATGGAGTGGACTTAATGATGTCTATTTCAGGTGAGCATGGGAGGAGGTGATGTGGAAACTATTAAGGCTTATGTATAATCATTTATTTATTTATTTTTGCTTTTTTAATTTATTTAAAAATTTTTTTATGAAAGTTAAGATTTTTTTTCTTTTGCCCATGCAGGGCAAGGCAAAACGGTCACCTAATCTATTCCTCTTTTCAACAGAGGAATACCTCAATAAGGTTGGTAAACTCTTCTTTAGAAACCAGCACTGAAATTACCCTGAACCACCAAAATGTATGCATGGAATATAGCTTTCCTGCTCACAGTTAGGCCAACCATTCTCAGCCAGGCTTCCTCCAGAGGTTATAGGTGTTCCTTTAGCTGTTGGGACCTTCCATTTGACGGCATCTCTATAGTTTCAGGGCCAAGAACACTCGGCAAAACCAGCTGCTTGGACCCAATGATCTGTGGTCTGTAAGAGTGGCATTCTGAGCAACACTGTATGGGGAGGCCTTTTTTTTCCACTATAGAAACTCAAAATGACCAGCACTATGGTTTGTATAACTATAAACGTTTGGCTTAGGCTGGCCATACACTATACAATTTTCTTATTCAATTTCCTTTAGATTTACCTTAAACTATGACTGCATACAAATTGAAAGTGTTTAGGTTTGACCCTATATTACATGGTTTTGGTAAATCTAAAGGAAAGTTGAACAAGAAAATTGTATAGTGTATGGCCAGCCTTAAGCTGCCACCAACCTACCCCTGGAAGACCAGGGGTTAAAAATGAGTGAAAGGTGGTTGGTATGTGGCGCTGCCTTTTCAAACTATAAATGGATGCACTGAAAAATGCTATGCTTGGTATTAATTACATATACAATTGAACCAATAAAAGTAAGTTTGTACACTTATGGCTAGTGCATTTCAAGAGAGCATACATATAAAGTGAATATAAAGTGCACCGTGCTGTTTGGACCAGAATAAAAGTGCATATAATATCTGTGTAAGGTGCTGAATAAGTGCAAAAAAATAAAGCTAGCTGTACCAGTGTTTTATAAACTTTATTAATAAGAAAAGTGCTTATATAGTGCAAATGGTATAAATAAAGGTGAAAACTTCCAAGATGTTGTGGAGACCGCTATATGGAGGTACTATAAGTGCATAATAAACAAATTATACTCATCAGGCAAATTATACTCATAAGTGTGAAAATAAAGATATATATATATATATATATATATATATATATATATATATATATATACCCCAGGTGGGGGGTAGAATAATTGTGAAAATGATATAAAGTGCTGACAGTGCTCTAGCCCAATCGTGAATGCCAGTTACCGTCGGCGAGTAGTTATCGGTTATTGTGGGGGTGCTGATGGTGCCTATACCCGTGGCCCCCCAACAGGTATTGCACTCACCCTTTTGTTTCCCCTTAGAGATAGGGGTGCTGGTTGTGTGTAATCACGAGTCCTGGGGCTGCCCTGGTATGGTGGTGGGATCGGCTGTAAGTTCCTCCCTGGAAGTCCGTAGGGTCTGGTGGGCTCAGATAACAACCTGCTTTCCCAATTTCGATGACCATAGTCACCAGGACCAAATTTGATGCCCAATACTTTAATTTCCTGCTGGGGCTCTGGGAAGACAACCGGTAGTTCAAAGCTTTTACCGTCCTCGCGCATCCAGAAAACGTCACTCTTTTCATGATTGACTTTAGAGCCAGAAGCCACTGTGTACTGTTCTATCACAGAGACCACCTTTAAAGGTGGAACACCAGAAATGCCCAAAGGTACCCTGCACAATAATACACCCTCTAACCTTCCTTTAAAGGGGTAAATTGCAAATGCATATAGAAGGGGGCTCAAAGGACACACCTTGCGCACACCAGAGCCAACCTCAAAAGGCCATCGAACCCAGCCATTAAAAAGTGGGAAGCTCTCAGCCCCTTGAGGGAGGGAGTGAACCCCCTTCTAGACAGCTGTTATAAACCTCCGCTAAAAAGGGAGCCAAAATAGACTTAAAACACTTATAGAATTCAGCTGTCAACCCATCTGGCCCAGGCGATTTTTTTGGTAGCCAGTTTCTCTATAGCATGAACTACCTCTTCCGCTGAAATTGGTTCTGTCAAATACATCAAAGGCAATGTACCATTTTCCAAACCTGGAGTAGAATCCAGAAAGCTTTCCATCCTATCCTGACTAAGATCCTTTCTTCCCAGAAGGTCTGCGTAATATGATCTGAAGATCTCCAGGATCCCTAATTTGGACTTCACCAGGGAACCGTACTGTCCATCAGGCTTATGACCGTCCTAACTGCTATGCCTTGCTTACAGTTCTGGTAAAGATAAGGCAAGTGATATTTCCCATAATCTCTCTCCAGAACCAAGGAGGCATGCCGGTCATACTGACACTTCCTAAGAAGAAGCTTCACCTCAGAGATCTCGCCTGGATCTCCTCCATAAGAGACAAGGAGATCAAGCTTCCTCCGCAAATGCTGGTAGGCAATGTACATACCAAGCTGCTTCTTCTTACTTATGGCCTTGAAAAGTCCAAACACCCTTTGTTTCACAAACTACCACCACTCTGACTTACTGCTGCAAAAGTCCAGAATAGAAACCTGTGCCTGAAAAAAATCCTCAAAGGATTGTTTTACCTCTACATCTTCCAGGAGAGCCAAATTCAGTTTCCAGGTACCCCTTCCCCTGGGTGGAGTGTCCGAGGCATTCAGAGTCAAAGACAGCATACAGTGGTCAGAAAACTCCACTGCCCTCAACTCAGGAGCCGATAAATTGGAGTTCTCCTTTAAAAAAAACCTATCTATCCTACTCTGACTATTCCCTCTCTAAAATGTGAATCCTGTGCTGCCAGGGCAGTGCTTAATGCGCACATCTACCAGGCCTGCTTGTCTAGCCATATCTCTAAGAAAAACGCTATCATAACCCAGCCTGTCTATGGAGCCTCTCCTGTCTTCAGGTCTAATTATGGTGTTAAAGTCACCTCCAAAGACAACCTGGGTGTAAAAAGGAAGGGCTTGATCTTTGTGAGGAGGCATTTCCTGTCCCATTTTGACTGCGGTCCATAGATATTGATCAGGCAGAGGTCCTGCCCCCTAACAGAGACGTCTAAGACCATGCATCTCCCCATTTCTACCTCAATTACCCACCGGCACGTTACCATATCAGTTTTAAAAAGCACTGCAGCTCCGCTGCAAGGCTCAGCCGCAAGAGACCAAAAGGAGAGGGACCGCATCTCCACTCCCTTTTTGCTAGATGGACATTGGCCAAAATATTGAGCCAGGTCTCTTTCAAAAATAAAATCTCAGCATCAAACTCACTGAGCAAAAATAAGGCAATATCACGTGCTCTTGCCAATTTAATGCAGGTGACATTAATATTCACCACTTTAATCGGAGTGGGAAATGCTATCAGGATGATTGGTGTAGTCGTTTCTTAACCTCTACCACACTCTCATCACCTAAAAACAGCTTTCAGACAAATCTGATATCAATTCATCCTCTGATAAAACAGAAAATGTGTAGCCAAGAGGAACCCCTACTGAGTCTGACTGGAAGGAAAAAATGAATGCTTTACTGGTCTCCCTCTTCTCCTTTTTCTTCCTCCTAATCCTCTCCCACCTATCCTTATCTGAATCCTCCACAACAGAGGGTGAGACATGGGATATGGACACCCCTCCCTCAACCCCATCGACCCCACCACCATCCAGAACCCCTGCACTCTCTTGGCCATGTTTGCAGTGTCCAGGGACAGGGACTAGATGGGAGTATGCCGAGAGGCATAAACCCGCCCCCCCCCACAGAAGCTTCCGCTAGTCTGGAGGATCTACGCACAGTAGATGTAGGAACAATCACAGGAGGGACAGACTCGGGGACCACATCACCAGGGGAAACAGAATCTGACACAACAGACACAGAGGCAACGACAGTTTCCTCCCTAGCTTCAGCCGCTTCGTCCTCTTTACCAAGCCTCTGCAGCTCAGTCTCCAATCCTAGCAAGTTATGTAGTGCCTGTGGGCACTGGCTATATAATTGACCCAGCTGATGGCACAAATTGCACCGAATCTGGGTGCATTCTCTGGCCAAATGGCCTAAATCCTGGCACAGTGAGCACTTCTTGATGGTGCAGGATGATGCAAAGTGGTCTTTATCACCATATTTATTACAAACCTTAGGCTGACATTGGTAGACAATGGTCAGCCTATCCCTTCCCAGAAAGGCTGAGCAGGGCAGGTGCTGAACTACATTGCCCAGTACCCTCAATTTTAGTGACACTGTCCAGGCCCTGTCCATATCCAATGCTCATCAAGGACCTTCTGCAGTGGAGTGAGGACCTCGCCATATGGGCGTAGCCATACTACTAAATCAGCCTCTGGTATTGGTTCATTACACACCAAGATTGTCATCGATGTAATCAAAGGCTGCCTTGAAATTACATTTGGCACTAAACCACTCCACTGCTGAAGGCCCTTGCACCTCTTATATCTCCCCCAAAAGAGATCCAAACCCTCAGGTTTTACAAAAGATAAAGCAAATTCATAACTTCCCACCGGGCAAATTAAAGCAAAAATATCACAGACTTTAAACCCCATTTCCAAAACCAACTCAGCCACCCTCCCCCTTACTGGAGGGGTTCCCTCCCCCTCCCACCTCAACTGAACCACATTCCTCCTCCTGTTCCCACTAACCAGCCCCCCACCAAACCTCCCTGAATTGTGATTATCAACAAAGTTCCCACCTCCCACCCTCGTGCGACTCCCCAAAACCAAAGCATAGCTGCCAACATTCCTCCCAGCAGAAGATCAATCTGTTTGTTTTGAATCAGATAACGATTGCACAAATTTGGGATTGGTCTGTACAACCAATGAATCCTTCCTCTGCTGAGCAGAGGGAGAAATGTCATTTTTACCTATGCCAGCAATATTAACCTTTTCAACACCCACCACCAACACATCCATTGCTTTATTAATACTACTACTGTCATTTTCTGGCACACTCATAGTTCCTGCTGTCTTCATACTCACTGCTGTACTCATAATGGTTTCACCTCCAACAGGTATCTTCTCCTCCACCAGGACAGGGCTTTCAGCTAAGGATAGTAAAGGCTGCTCTAAAACAGCAAAAGGGCAAACATTACTGACAGAGACTTCCATGGCTGTCTCCACAGCACATGGTGCACTGTGCTGAGCACCTCCCCCACCAGCAATTAGCCCTGGAGCACAGGGAAGCTCAGGTGAAAGTGATGCAGACTCTTTGAAGCTTGCAGCCATCTTGCCACATGCAAGTGTAGAGGCACTACTCGTCTCAGCAGACACATGAGCAGAAAAAACCTTGTCTGGGATGCTTGCTGCAGGTCCACCCACCTTCCCCTGATGGTCCAAAGGCATCTCTATCAGGGTTTTTTTTCCTTCCATGTCTGTAGAGGGATCCCAGCAGAAAATTCAACAGGCAGCTGTTTGCAGAGCTCTTTCCCTTTCTGCTTCTCACCTGGGACACCATCCACCACAGCAGGTGGGGCAGACATGTTAGAAGGCAGCATGGTGTACTGCGATATTTCCACCAGTACTGGCTTAGCTGGTCTGTACCTCCTCTGCCCATCCTTAGGGACTTCTGATGGATCATCAGAAAAGACAAACTTGTCTGCTCTCAGGCGTGACTCCATCTGTTGGATGAAAGTCAGGGTGCCATGGTCACTCTCAAGCCCCTGGCTGGTTGCCGCTGGCGATTCCTGACCCTGACATGGGGGGAGAGGTGCAAATGCAGATGGAGCCGGATCATCCATTACCTGAGGCTGCTGATCCATGGAACTTGCTGGTGTTTGGCTGAAAAATCTTCTCATTGTCAAACTTTTCTTTAAACACTCCACTTCTGTCTTTCAGCGTTTGCAATAATAAAGATTATTTTTTTACCTATTCTTCTAATTCCTGTAACTCAGGCTTCATGGCAAAACAATTTTTACTTCAGGCCTGGCAGTACTTGGCTCTGAAGGATTTGTGTTCAGCCTTCACAACTTTAAGTTTTTCTTCAGCTCTTCCAATCACCCTAAAACGATTGATAATTTTCTAGCTGAAGACATCCGCATCCCCACCAGGCCTGGACCCACAGTCAGGTCCTCCACCTCCTCCTCACTAGGCCCAGTGTCATCAGGGGGCTCCCTCCCAGGGCTTCCTGCAGGATCAGCATTGTTCCTGGGTCAAGCTAGCAGGCAAGGCCCAGGCTTGAAAAACACTGGTTCTCAGAGAGAGCTCCTTCAGTGTGTCCTCCTTCTCCCACTGACCACCAACGTAAGGATTATTCTTCCCACAGACGACCAAATGTAAGGAGAATTCTTCCCACCGACCCCCAGTGTAAGGGGCATTTTTCCCACTGACCACCAATGTAAGGAGCATTCCTCCCACTGCCCCCCCCCCCAATATAAGGGGCATTTTCCCCACTGACCTTTTAATAAATTGGTTTTCAACAGGGGTTCCCCAAGACCTCAAATTTATTTCAAAGGTTCCACTGGGACAAAAAGTTTGAGAAAGACTGAGTTAGGCCATGGCTTTTGATAAAGGTTCAACTAGGTTTATACAACTGGTCATGTAGAGGGAAGGTTTGGCTTGCTGTATTACTTTTTTTTTTTTTTTTTTGCTTGTAAGTCCATGATTAAGTTGCATCTAAATTTACTTGTCCTGCTGTTGATTAAAAATATCAGGTACAATTACATGAAAGCTCAGAAACACTGCCATGGAAAAACATTATTTCTCTCAGTTAAAAGCCCTATAAAGGGATCTGGCACTTGTGTCGGGTCTCTTGTAATCTGAAATTTACATCCCTTCCCTTCATGCTAAAAATAAAGGATTTATGAAGCAAAGAAATAACGACAGCAAACAGCGTCTTTTTTTTCATAATTTGTTCTTTGGTGGGAATTGGCCTAGGCATTATGATGAAGTTAAAACACAGAGGTTAATTGAAAAATAAGATAAAACAGCCCCTTGAATGTTTCTGAATAATTTTGCCTAGCAGCACTGACAGCCTACCACTGCAACGCACTAAAACACTCTGCGAACTGCTGGAGATTAAAAAAACACACACAAGAAGAAAAAAAATTAAAGTTAATTGTCTTTCTGTTCCTTCCACCTCATTTCAGACCAATTATAATTGGGAAAAAAGTCATTTCATCTCATTTGCATTAGTGCACCTCCATGCCAAAATAATAAGAAAAAAAGTTCAATGTTCACCTTGTTTTTTTTTATTTTTTTTATATATTTTAAAATTTATGTGCTAATGAAACAATCATAAATAAAAGCAGTAAACTCAGATTTTGGTTCTGTTTATGATAATGAGGAACTTTTCACGAAATACAGTACATATATCAAGTTATCATTTTATAGTTTTTAGGCCCCGTTCACAACTAGGCATAGCTGAAATTAATGCTAAAACGTGCGACCCCCTTGGCATGCCATTATTTCTTAACCACTTATTAGATATACTGAAAGGGGAAGACACAGCCAAGCACTGCAGCGTACTCGTACGTCACAGTGTACTTCCTAGTTGGCGACGTGCATGCCTTGCCTGGATCAACAAGCCCAACATAGGCAAAACACAAAAGGTTTCCTTGGGCCTGTTGAGTCAGGCTTTATTTCCCCAAGCACGGACCCAGAGAGTGATGATTCGCTTGATATGTCCCCCATTTGTCTTATTCTGCACTTCCGGTCATCATCATGATAGCTTATCTAAAGTGGAGCCTTCAGAAATAAATAAAAGTCAGCAGCTACAAATACAGTACTCTAGCTGCTGACTTTTAATATTTGGACACTTACCTGTCCACGAATCCAGCAGTGTCCACGAAACCCGGAGGTTGTTTTTTTTTTTGTGTTCGGCGGGGGCGTGAGATGCATCTACATTGCCCCAAAGCACCCCCCCTCGGATAAGGGTCTGATATGGAATCTGGGGGGACCCCACGTCGTTTTTTTTTTTTACATTTTGGTGTGGGGTTCCCCTTTGAATCCATACCAATAATACATGGTATTGATTGGGGGGACTTGCGCTGTTTTTTCCTTAATTTTTAAATGCCGGTATTGTTTTGTTTTTCATTTCAGTGGGGAAGCTCGCTGACAGCTAATGACTCATCGGTTGTTAAGGACACAGCGGCTGGCTTCCTGAAATCCGAATTCTAATTGTTCTGAAAATGTGGAATTCATTACACATTGAATAAAGGAAACAAAATTTTAAGAAAATAAAATTAAATTTAAAGAAATCTGAAACTACACTAAACAAATTCCGAAACAAAACAAACAAAATTAGTAACATACGAATATATACGAAACAAAACAAAACAAATGTTTCTGTTCTGCCCATGCCTAAAGCACAAGTATATGTGTTATTAGCAGGGTTTTGTGTTCAACAACTATTCTCCAACTCCTATAAAAAAAATAAAAACAAAAGGAATAAAATATGAAAACACATCAAAAATGCTCTTGAAAATGTGCAAAAATGCGCTGAAAAATGCATGATTATGCAGCAGCACTAGTGTGAACCTAGTCTTAAGTCTGTCCTCAACAGAATGAACAACACCAGGTTAGATAATAAGAAAAATGTGCAGCGCTAGAAAAAGGTAATGTCCAACAACATAAATTGTCCAATCACAGGAAACATTCCATAAAAATGAAAAATATAATGGTGATAAAAAGTCCAACATATATGTATGGTGCAAATCAAATATGTGCAGCAATTCCCGACACCAGTGAAGGTAGAGATTAGATTGCGCTCACCAAATGGATGGGACCCCAAATACCTTATAGTATAGGAGTCAAACAGGCTTAAAGATGATGGAGTGTCCCCGCAATTTTCACCGATTCCAGTAGATACCATGTAGATCTCCAGCAGATAAAATCACCCAGAAATTCCCAGACATCCGTGAAAGATAGGCATATAAAGTATAAAACAGCTGGGCTGACCAAGTCCTCTTTACATGTTTCGGCATAAATGCCTTTTTCAAAAGATAAAGTCAGCAAGTAGCCAGTACTCATATATATAAGAGTGTAAATTGTTGGGTACACCTGGTGGAAATAGGCATTGGACCGCAAAAATCTGAAATAAAACCGGCGTGCGCTCCAAACCTCACTTTAATATGCCGCCAAACAATAAACAATGTGTATTACAAGGGGAAGGTAATAGTAGGAAGTGATGTCATTATGGCCATGTAATACACATTGTTTATTGTTTGGCGGCATATTAAAGTGAGTTTTGGAGCGCACGCCGGTTTTATTTCCGTTTTTTGCGGTCCAATGCCTATTTCCACCAGGTGTACCCAACAATTTACACTCTTATATATATGAGTACTGGCTACTTGCTGACTTTATCTTTTGAAAAAGGCATTTATGCCGAAACATGTAAAGAGGACTTGGTCAGCCCAGCTGTTTTATACTTTATATGCCTATCTTTCACGGATGTCTGGGAATTTCTAGGTGATTTTATCTGCTGGAGATCTACATGGTATCTACTGGAATCGGTGAAAATTGCGGGGACACTCCATCATCTTTAAGCCTGTTTGACTCCTATACTATAAGGTATTTGGGGTCTCATCCATTTGGTGAGCGCAATCTAATCTCTACCTTCACTGGTGTAGGGAATTGCTGCACATATTTGATTTGCACCATCCATATATGTTGGACATTTTATCACCATTATATTTTTCATTTTTATGGAATGTTTCCTGTGATTGGACAATTTATGTTGTTGGACATTACCTTTTTCTAGCGCTGCACATTTTTCTTATTTTTTATTGGTTTATCACTTTCTTTGGTCTAGTGATTAGTGTTAGCTGCTTACACATCTTTTAAGTTAGCGCAGTAATTTTTTGCTGTATCCAGTTTAGATAATCACTGTATGTATGTCAGGATCTGTGTCATTACATGGGTCACCTGCTGGTGGCACTGTTGTTCCTGGAACTGAGGGGCGCAGTTCCAGGGCCCACCAGCGGGTGTCTCCCAGCAGCTGGACTGTTCTTTTAATTAAGCTGCACCTGAGGAGGACTGCTGAGGGAATATAAGCCCGCCCTTCACTGAGGCTCAGTGCTTCAGTATTTTCTCTGCTAGCCGTGTCCCTGTCTGAACCTGTATCCTGAAACCTGTATCCTGTAACCTGTATCCTGATCCTGAGTCCTGTTCCCTGCATCCTGCTTCCTGTACCTGGCTCCCTGCTTTCCTTGTCTCCTGTCCCTGTCCTGTCCTGCTATTGTTTGCTCCATCCCTTTGTATATAGTTTGTTAGGTTCTATTGGGGTTTTGTACTGTTATCATTTATATTTTGTTTACTTGTTTATGGTCACTGGTGTTGGTATTGGAGTGTGTCATTTTGCTTAATAAACTTATTTACATCTTTATCCATCTGGGTCCTGATTCCTTGGTGCAGCCAACTGATCTGATCACCCTTGCTGGATGCCTGCATGTGGTATCCCTGACAGAATACTGAAGCCACTAACGATCAGATCGGTTGCACCTGGGAATTAGGAATTTTCTGGTTGTTGCAAGATGCAGTCAGAGGAGGTCTTTTATTTTTCTTTGCTTGTAACAGAAGACAGGGAATATTGTTGCCAAATTTTGAAAACTTACACTAGCGAGCAGTTGTTGGAATGCATCCGTCTGGCCCACTCGTTTGTTGACAAAGGCAGAGTTTTGTTCAAAGAGATTCAGCCACTTATTCAGCTCTGTGCAGAGTTGGCTTTATCTAATACCCCTAAGGGTGGTGATGATTATTCTCCTCCTTTTAGTGTCTCTCAGGTGGTATCTCTTGTGTGGCTCTTGGAAGATGATAAACCCTATTTTATTGAACATTATTCAGTGTATTCTCCAGAGGCCCTGTTGGATTGCATAAATGCTGTATATTCTCTAATCAGACAAGGGGGTTGTAAATTGAGTTTTGTTCAGGCCTTATTGCAAACCTGGTCAGATCTTTCCAATTTAGCATCAGCTAACTCACACCAATCCACTTCTGCCTCTGGACACCAGTTTTCTCAAAGTTTATCCTCTCCGTTACCCGTAGCAACCACAGCTGCAGTTAGGTATGGTTTGCTTTCCACTGCTTGTTCATATCCTGGCTTAACGAGTTGCACTTTTCCTGCATTTAACCCTGTGAAAACTTCCTCTACTACCCTGTTGCCTCTAGCAACCTCTCAGAAATTCTCCTCTGTAACTGTCTCTCCTTTTCCACCATCTCCCAATACTGCCATTTCGCTTCCATCTACTTCACAATCTATTCATAGCCCTGCAACCACTAGCAAGATTTCTGCATCTAAACCTAAAAAGAAAAGGAGATTTTTCCCAACACATACAATTATACCTGTTACCCAGCCTGCTGATCCAGTGCCCGCTGATCTGGTGCCTCCTACTGAGCCTGTTGATCCAGTGCCCACTGATCCGGTGCCTCCTACTGAGCCTGCTGATCCAGTGCCCACTGATCTGGTGCCTCCTACTGAGCCCGCTAATCCAGTACCTGCTGTTCTGGTGCCCGCTGATCCAGTGCCTCCTACTGAGCCTGCTGATCCAGTGCCCACTGACCCGTTGCCTTCTACTGAGCCTGCTGATCCAGTGCCCGCTGTTCTGATGCCTGTTGTTCCAGTGCCCGCTGATCCAGTGCCCACTGATCTGGTGCCTCCTACTGAGCCTGCTGATCCAGTGCCCACTGTTCTGATGCCTGCTGTTACAGTGCCCGCTGATCTGGTGCCTCCTACTGAGCCTGCTGATCCAGTGCCTGCTGTTCTGATGCCTGCTGATCCAGTGCCCGCTGATCTGGTGCCTCTTACTGAGCCTGTTGATCCAGTGCCCACTGATCCGGTGCCTCCTACTGAGCCTGCTGATCCAGTGCCCGCTGTTCTGATGCCTGTTGTTCCAGTGCCTGCTGATCCAGTGCCCACTGATCCGGTCCCTCCTACTGAGCCTGCTGATCCAGTGCCCACTGTTCTGATGCCTGCTGTTCCAGTGCCCGCTGATCTGGTGCCTCCTACTGAGCCCGCTGATCCAGTGCCTCCTACTGAGCCTGCTGACCCAGTGCCCACTGATCCGGTACCTTCTACTGAGCCTGCTGATCCAGTGCCCGCTGTTCTGACGCCTGTTGTTCCAGTGCCCACTGATCCGGTGCCTCCTACTGAGCCTGCTGATCCAGTGCCCACTGTTCTGATGCCTGCTGTTACAGTGCCCGCTTGTCTGGTGCCTCCGACTGAGCCTGCTGATCCAGTGCCTGCTGTTCTGATGCCTGCTGATCCAGTGCCCGCTGATCTGGTGCCTCTTAATGAGCCTGTTGATCCAGTGCCCACTGATCCGGTGCCTCCTACTGAGCCTGCTGATCCAGTGCTCGCTGTTCTGATGCCTGTTGTTCCAGTGCCCGCTGATCCAGTGCCCACTGATCCGGTGCCTCCTACTGAGCCTGCTGATCCAGTGCCCACTGTTCTGATGCCTGCTGTTCCAGTGCCCGCTGATCTGGTGCCTCCTACTGAGCCCGCTGATCCAGTGCCTTCTATTCCGGTGCCCTCTGATCCAGTGCCTCCTACTGAGCCTGCTGATCCAGTGCCCTTTGATCCGGTGCCTTCTACTGAGCCTGCTGATCCAGTGCCCGCTGTTCTGATGCCTGTTGTTCCAGTGCCCACTGATCCGGTGCCTCCTACTGAGCCTGCTGATCCAGTGCCTGCTGTTACATTGCCCACTGATCTGGTGCCTTCTACTGAGCCTGCTGATCCAGTGCCCACTGATCCGGTGCCTCCTACTGAGCCTGCTGATCCAGTGCCTGCTGTTCTAATGCCTGCTGGTCCAGTGCCCGCTGATCCGGTGCCTCCTACTGAGCCTGCTGATCCAGTGCCCGCTGTTCTGGTGCCCGCTGTTCTGGTGACCACTACCCAGTCTGCTGACCCAGTGCTTGCTGTTCCAGTGCCCGCTGACCCAGTGCCTGCTGTTCCGGTGCCTGCTGATCCGGTGTCTCTTACTCAGCCCGCTGATCCGGTGCCAGCTGATCCCGTGCCCGCTGTTCTGGTGACCACTACTGTGCCTGCTGATCCTGTGCCTGCTGATCCTGTGCCTGCTGATCATGTGCCTGCTGATCCTTTGCCTGCTGACCCAGTGCTTGCTGTTCCAGTGCCCGCTGACCCAGTGCTTGCTGTTCCGGTGCCTGCTGACCCAGTGTTTGCTGATCCAGTGCCTGCTGAGCCACGGTCTGCCGCCCTGTTTGATGTGCCACTGTCTGTTGCCCAGCCTGGTGTGCCACTGCCGGATATCCTGCATGCCGCTGGCGCTCCCCTGCTTGATGTCCAGCTTGCCTTCAGTCCCAGTGTTGGGACATGTGTTGCAATGAGGGCAGGTGTATCCCTAATGTTACGCCTCTTCAGGAACTTGACCTGTGGGGTGCCAAGACGGCTTCCAGACCCTGGTGGTGGGGCGCATGATCAATTGCTGGACTCTGGTGGCACGCCTTCCGGCAAGTTAAAGGACTTTGGCCTAGAGAGTGCTAGAAGACCCGCAGACATGGAGGGGAGACCTTTTTGGACTTTTGGGGTAGAAGCACAATGGAGCGTCCGGAGGCCGCTCCTTAAAGGGGGGGAACTGTCAGGATCTGTGTCATTACATGGGTCACCTGCTGGTGGCACTGTTGTTCCTGGAACTGAGGGGCGCAGTTCCAGGGCCCACCAGCGGGTGTCTCCCAGCAGCTGGACTGTTCTTTTAATTAAGCTGCACCTGAGGAGGACTGCTGAGGGAATATAAGCCCGCCCTTCACTGAGGCTCAGTGCTTCAGTATTTTCTCTGCTAGCCGTGTCCCTGTCTGAACCTGTATCCTGAAACCTGTATCCTGTAACCTGTATCCTGATCCTGAGTCCTGTTCCCTGCATCCTGCTTCCTGTACCTGGCTCCCTGCTTTCCTTGTCTCCTGTCCCTGTCCTGTCCTGCTATTGTTTGCTCCATCCCTTTGTATATAGTTTGTTAGGTTCTATTGGGGTTTTGTACTGTTATCATTTATATTTTGTTTACTTGTTTATGGTCACTGGTGTTGGTATTGGAGTGTGTCATTTTGCTTAATAAACTTATTTACATCTTTATCCATCTGGGTCCTGATTCCTTGGTGCAGCCAACTGATCTGATCACCCTTGCTGGATGCCTGCATGTGGTATCCCTGACAATGTATTAAGAGTAAATTGGTAGAGTAAGAAAAACTGTGCCTAGGATAAACGAACACAAATTCCCACACCGAGCACGTCTATACCAGGTTTGTATGCAGGAAAACAATACCACGAGTAACTGGGCCCAGATTTTACCAATCAGCTTAAACTGTAAGAGAATCACCTAGAGTATCATAATGGAAGCCAGAAACAGATAATATAAATTCATGGAGGCTACACCGCCATAGGCCCTGGAGTGATTTTTCTAGATCCAAGTCTGCCTACAGGACTTCACTATTCTAGGAAGGTAGAAATTGACAAAATCGATGTACTGTAAGTACTTTGAGGCAGGATGGAGCAATCTCCATAAGACACAGGAAAAAATGGTTACTTCTGCCAGCTAAATTGGGGCCCTTTTGGTGGTGCACTAATAGTGATTTTGAAGGGATTCCAGATACTCCCAGCTTAAGAGGTCGAGAGATGAAGGAAGGGCTCTGGTGGAAATAACTCAGAAAAGGGCTCAACTGTAATGAAAGAACAAGCAACAAGTTCAGGGAGAAGTTAAGTGAATCTAAGTTAAAAGGGCGATCCAGAATAGGTGAAATGGCACTGCTCGGTGATATGCTGAATAAGGAACTAAAGGGCACCCTGTGTTAGCTAGAGTCTTGCTTTCTGTTGTACAGAGTGTTTTCACCAATCCTGTGCTTCTGCTGGGAATGCCAACAGTGGAGGGGTCCTTCATGGATCAATGGTTTCAGCTCCAGTGAACCCTCTCTGTGTGGCTGAAGATGGACAAGGAGAGCGGCAAACCCGCTCTTTGTGGCTGAATATGCTGCTGCTTAGACTGCACTGGAAGGCAAATGCCTCTGGACTTTTAGCCTGGACGTCCGCTCCCTTTCCTGGTCTGTCACCATGAGCCTTGAACCTCCCTAAGCAGCTCGCTGAATTTCTCTCCACTCTTCCTCCCAGGTGGCATAGCCCCTGGGACCGGTAGTTGCCTTACTGTTGGGATGCTGTGCTGCTAGTGCTTAGTGAAACTACATCTCCCACAGTCCTTTACTTAACAACCCCTCCTCCTTATAGTCTGACGTCAGCCATTCCGGGGATCGGGGAGAACACAAAGGGGTTGATTTACTAAAGGCAAATAGACTATGCACTTTGCATAGTGCAGTTGCACTCTGCAAGTGCAGTTGCCCCAGAGCTTAGTAGATGAGGTAAAGATTCCCTTTGCAAAGAATACCCAATCACGTGCATTTTTGCTTGCATATGATTGGATGATGAAAGTTAGCAGGGCTTCTACTCATTTACTAATTTACTCATTTACTAAGCTCTGAAGCAACTAGTTTCCTTTAGTAAATCAACCCCAAAGTGTCAATAGAGGTACAGCTAGCGGGCATGGCGGTACTTGTTTTCCCACAATGTTTATCTTTGGCTTGTTTTCAACAAATGGGGCCCTTGTGCCAGCCCCTGGCTACAGAACTTTGAAGAAAAAAAAGGCATGAAACATAGGTAGTATTTGTTTGTCATGACAGGTTTAAAAAAAAATATATATAGTATATCTCTCGCAGACATATACCATAAACCAGAGGTGCTCAACTCTCTTCAACTGGAAGGGCCCCAGTTGTGGCCCTTAATATCCCCAAAGGACTGGACATAAAATTCAGAAACCAGTGCTCCCAAGTTCCTGCCCATCTTACCTACACCTTGGCACTTGTGCCTTTCCTTCACCCCTGCAGTCCCTGTTGTAATCTCCAGGGGTGCTCAGATGGGAACTGTACAAGAGGACACTCTCGTCATCTCAGGCTCTGCAAACAGGTAGGTGACAAAAAGGAAACACTTTCTTTAATCACTAAGGCCCCTTTTACATGGGCTTTCCGATCAGGTCAGTCTATCAGTTTTTCAGGCGGACCTGATCGGATGCTTCATGCACTTCTATGGAGCAGCGGATATCAGCGGTGACTTGTCTGCTGACACCCACTGCTATCCAATCCGATCCTGTCCATGAAATCCAGACGGATGGTAACCCTATTTTCCATCTGTCAAGAGGATCGGATTGAATCAGATGAAAACGGACAGGCGGTTCGTTTTCATCTGATCTCCCATAGAAGAGAGCAGGGATCTGACAGGGCTGTCTCTGCACAGTAAGCGGAGACGGAGCTGGCAGCCGCCTGCTCACCGGGGATCGGCAGATCGATCCCCTGCTGAGCAAAATGGAGTCTGCAGAGCGGAAAGCCTGTGTAAAAGGACCTTATCAGTTTTTTTTTCTGAAAAAAGTGAAATAATGAGACTAATGAGGGGCCATTTGTGGCACAAGAACAGATCCAAGAAAGTTAAAAGGAGCTTCCATATCCCTCATGAGCCCCTAAAAGCCCACTGCACCCTTTTAAAAAAAACACCATAGAGTGCTTCTAAAACCTAAACATTTTTTTTTTACCTTAATGCATTCCCTGAAGAAATCTATGATGCAGTAATATAATAGCATCTTTGATTGAACTATATATACATATGGAAAACAAAGTTATCACCAGATAATATTACAGCACCTTTTAACTTGTCTAAGTCCAGAAAAATAGGCATGGCACCCAGGTACAGAGGGTAGGGTAATGAGCCCTGTGCTATTCACTGTTTTGGATAATATTTTTCTTTTAAACTTTCACTCATTCTAAAACTGTATGTAAAATATTATTTGTATGAGGGTGCTGGTCGTGTAATGCTTTATATATTGTTATGGTTATGTTACCTGATCTTGTCTATATTTCGTTCCTATTTCAAAAAAAAAAAACTTTTGCAAGTAAAATACATTTTGGCCTAAATGTATGACAAAAATTGAGTTTATTGGACATTTTTTTATAAGGAAAAGTAGAAAATTTTATTTTTTCTCTAAATCGTTGCACGTTTTTTGTTTATATCGCAAAAAAAATCGATCAATCGATCAAATACCACCAAAAGAAACCTCTATTTGTGGGAAAATAAGGACATACATTCCCTTTGGTTATAGCACTGCATGACCGTGCAATTGTCAGTTAAAGTCACACAGTGCCAAATTGCAAAAAATGGCATGGACATTAAGGGGCCAAATCCTTCTGGTCCACAAGTGGTTAATAAATAGATGTGGAGTTTTTATTATAAAATTCCCATGAAGTAATTTCTGATATAATGTTCACATCAGGCTGCTGCTGCTGAAGAAAAATAAGAAATAACATGACAAATATAACTTCAATTTAATGAGCTTATTGCATAAATTACACCATCTGGGATTTCTAGCATTAATTATAACGTTTTTTATTTTATTTTTATTTACATGTGATTTTCTTTTAATACAAAGGCAAGCATCATATGATATCTGCTTCAATGTATTATTGCACTTCTTAACTTTTTATTTCACTGCTTTATGCTTCAGACTCTTTGTGCTATATATATTTGGAAAATAACTAATTATTACTGCAAAGCTTTATCTAGACATCAATTAGTAATTATCCATTTCCACTGAATTCCTCATGTCTTATAACTTCTTTAAATAAACTTAGCTGGCCTAGAAAAAAAACAGTATATAAAATGGGAGTTTTTTCAATTCTTTATAAACTGTTAAATAGGAAAAATGGAAAAAAACAAAAAAAAAAACAATGGAGAGCAAGTACAAATAATATTTAGCTACATGTCTTTGATTAAAAAAAATCTCAATAAGTATATTTTTATTGGTTTACGCAAAAGTTACAGTGTCTACAAACTATGGTGTATATACTGGAATTTACGCAGCTTTTACTTTCTGACTGCCTATCTCATTTCTTGAAGTGCTAAAATGGCAGGGCAGTACAACCCCCCCCCCCCAAATCACCCCTTTTTGGAAAGTAGACATTCCTAGAAATGACCTTTCATTTTTTTGTTGATCATTTTTATTGTTATCACAGGGAATTTAAATATCCCCTATGATAGCAATCTGTAGTGACAGGTACTCTTTTTTTTAACAACTGGGGTCTTTTAGACTCTAGATGTCTTCTCTGCCCTTAAAGCATCTGACCACACAAGATTGTTGTGATAAGATGCTTTCTCAATTTTCCAATGGCGCTGTTTAAATCTGGCTAAACCGAAGTCATGAAGTCCTTGTAGCTTCCGGTATCTTAGGCCATAGGGATGATTGGAGCCAATCTTGTCTCCAATCAGCTCTATGGTCAGATGATGGAACCCCCGGCTGCAGTCTCAGGTTACCTGGTGGGACAAAAAAGCCAGAGAAAACCATGGAAGGTGGCAGGAGGGTGGGGGGGGGGGGGGAGGCGTCCCCTTCCACTGTTTGTAAAAGCAGTCGCACGGCTAATTATCAGGATCACTTTTACATGTAAGCCGACTACTGGCTGTAAAAGACGATGCCAAGATGACGCCTAAATCTGCAGGCATCATCCTGGTATGACCACTCAAAGTCCAGCGACATACCAGTATGTTGCTGGTCCTGGTTGGGCATATATTGTAGGGTTCTTTTTTTTCATGCAGCCTGTGGGCTGAACAAAAAAAGAGAACCTAACAGATTCCTCCATTCACATCAATCGTTGTGGATGAAGAAATCTCTGTCAGAAAATGTGTGGTATGCCCACCATTAGAACTCCCAACATCCACCCACTTCTAATGATGGGCATACATGCAATGTTCTTTTTTTTTTTCATGCAGCTCATGGGCTATAGGAAAAAAAAGAACATAGCAGATTCCTCCATTCACATCGATCGACATGGATGACGAAATCTCTGCCAAGAAAAGTGTTAAAAAATATATGACGAAGCATAGGGGAGATCCTACCTCTGTGTCCACCCCCCATTCCCCTATGAATTGCCATATATATTCTTTTTTTTTAACTGCGGTGGTGAAATCACCTCCTACAGTGCTGCCGTCATAGATTTCTATATATATGCTGAGAGTAAACGCTGTTGCTGTCAGAATATATAAATCAGTGTGGCAGCTGATCGGCGTACCTGCAAGGCAAACAATGGTTAACAATAAAACAGTAACAATAAAACTTTACATTATAATAGCATAGAATGGTGGTATCTGAAAAGCAAAAAATGGTTAACAATGAAAAACAGCAACAATAAAACATTACAATATAACAGTATATTATAAATACAGTAAAAGTAGACAGAGTAGAAAAGTAGAGTAAGAACAGAAAATGAACTCAATAAAACAACAACTATTTTTGGCTTTTTTATTTTATTTTATTTTTTGTAACTTTTTTTTACACTTTTTTTTTTTGTGATCTCTTCCTGGAATTTTAGGAAGAATACACTTCTACCTGATGCTTTGTATAGCACATAAGCATTCAGCAGAGCCAATTGAAGTAAGTATACAGACACTTTTTTGTACCAGCGTCTGGCCTTATGGGCAATTAAGTACGGCGCCATCATCTGGTTGTTAAAGTCCACCCCTCCCATTTTAATGTTGTATTCGTGGACACAGAGGGGCTTCTCAACAACACTAGTCCCCGTTGTAATTAGGACTGTCGTATCTGCGTGAATGGAGGACAGAACGAAAACATTCTGTGTATCCCTCCACTTCACTGCAAGCAATCTGTTAGATTTCCAGCAGGCTTTCTCCCCCCATCTAAGTCAGGTATCTACAAGCGGTTGGGGGAACCCCCGGCTATTAGCTTGCACGGTGCCACATGCGCCAATTAAAAAAATTCAGAAAGGTGACTAAAAAGTGGCACGCTTGTATAGAAGCTGTCCACGTATAAATGGTAAAATGGTACCCCTTTCCGAATAAGGGCGACACCTAGTCCCAAACAATCTTGCCGCTGCTCCCCCTGTAGTCTGGGCAGTTGGGAGGGGCTCCACAGTGCTATCTTTGCCCTTGTAAATCTGGAAACTACATGTATAGCCTGTTGCCCTGTCACAGAGCTTATATATCTTGACCCCGTATCTGGCACGCTTGCTGGGGAGAAACCGTTTGAAAGCAAAGCGGCCAAAAAACTTAATCAGGGACTCATCAACGCAGACAGCTTGTTGGGGCGTATACAAGGCTGCAAACTTCTGGTTGAAGTGATTTACGAGGGGCTGAATTTTGTGGAGCTGGTCATATCCAGGGTTACCCCGAGGACGACAGAGTTCATTGTCACTGAAGTGCATGAACCGCAGAATTTGCTCGTATCTCATCCTGGCCATGGCAACAGAGAACACAGCATATGGTGAATTGGGTTAGTGGACCAATATGACCGCAACTCCCTCTTTTTAGTAATGCCCATGAGGAGGGATAGGCCCAGAAAGGTTTTAAATTCGGAAACAGTGATAAGTTTCCATGCAAATTCTCTGGCAAGGGACAGATTTGGGTTTGCGGCAAATACTTAATCAGCACAGAAATTGCTTTGGCCCACAATTGATTTAGACAGATCTTCAGTGAAAAACAGCTCATAAAAGTCAAAGGAAGTAAAATTGTCTGTTTCCATTCGAATTACGGGTTGGCCAGTGAATGGGGGAAGTAAGGGTGCTGCAGAAGTATTGGACTCCCAAATAGGATTTGCCAGCACATCAGGAAGGACACTATTGGCTCTACGGTCCTGTCTTTGAATTCTTGGTGGCTGTGGGACACTACTTGTGCTAGCCACCGCACTAGCTTGAACTGCACTTATGGGACTCGCCACGTCATCAAGTGATACTACAGTGCTGGTTTGATTATGACCAGGATGTACTAGGCCGCTGGTGCTTGCCAGTTCACCAGAAGGTTGAGCGGCACTAGTTCCGACACTCTGCTGCATACGAGAACCCTGCGATTGCTGCACCTCAGCAACAGAAGAACGGGGTCGGGTACGCCTGACCTTAGCAGGGACCACTACTCCGTCATCAGAGCTATCTGTCAGGGTGCCGCTGCTGTCTACAGGTTCATATACTGAGCCTGATTCTGACCGTGAGGCTTCCCCATCGCTCTCATCTGTCATGCTCAGTATCCTGTAAGCCTCTTCACTAGTGTACCTTTCGTTTGACATTTTGGTCAATAAATCTACTGTTACATAGTGTGATTCACAGGTAAAAAAGCACCTGGTTGTCGAGGACTGTTTGAATCGCTACAAAAAAAAACCTGCTAGTGCTAGAATAGATCAGGCCTGATTCTGTTTGTGTGTTGTGTATTGGAAGTGACAGTAATCTATTGAATACTGCACCTTTGGGATGGGCAGATGGGCTAAACACAGGTGCTGGCAGGTGTCATGGTCGATCCTGCTAACTCTGCATTTTGGGAACCCTAAACTATGTGGGACGCTAGTATAGTTCTGATCAGATCAAAGATATTGAACGGTTCACACACTATACTACAAACCTGATTCCAAAAAAGTTGGGACACTGTACAAATTGTGAGTAAAAACAGGATGCAATGATGTGGAAGTTTCAAATTTCAATATTTTATTCAGAATACAACATAGATGACATATCAAATGTTTAAACTGAGAAAATGTATCATTTTAAGGGAAAAATCAGTTGATTTTAAATTTCATGGCATCAACACATCTCAAAAAAGTTGGGACATCCCCTCTTCTTTTTATAACAGTCTGCAAACATCTGGGGACTGAGGAGATAAGTTGCTCAAGTTTAGGAATAGGAATGTTGTCCCATTCTTGTCTAATACAGGCTTCTAGTTGCTCAACTGTCTTAGGTCTTCTTTGCCGCATCTTCCTCTTTATGAGGCACCAAATGTTTTCTATGGGTGAAAGATCTGGACTGCAGGCTGGCCATTTCAGTACCCGGATCCTTCTTCTATGCAGCCACGATGTTGTAATTGATGCAGTATGTGGTCTGGCATTGTCATGTTGGAAAATGCAAGGTCTTCCCTGAAAGAGACGACGTCTGGATGGGAGCATATGTTGTTCTAGAACTTGGATATACCTTTCAGCATTGATGGTACCTTTCCAGATGTGTAAGCTGCCCATGCCACACGCACTCATGCAACCTCATACCATGAGAGATGCAGGCTTCTGAACGGAGCGCTGATAACAACTTGGGTTGTTCTTGTCCTCTTTAGTCCGGATGACATGGCCTCCCAGTTTTTCAAAAAAGAATTTCAAATTTTGATTCGTCTGACCACAGAACAGTTTTCCACTTTGCCACAGACCATTTTAAATGAGCCTTGCCCCAGAGAAAACGCCTGCGCTTCTGGATCATGTTTAGATATGGCTTCTTTTTTGGCCTATAGAGTTTTAGCCGGCAACGGCGAATGGCACGGTGGAATGAGTTCACTGACAATGTTTTCTGGAAGTGTTCTTGAGCCCATGTTGTGATTTCCATTACAGTAGCATTCCTGTATGTGATGCAGTGCTGTCTAAGGGCCCGAAGATCACCGCCATCCAGTATGGTTTTCCGGCCTTGACCCTTACGCACAGATTGTTCCAGATTCTCTGAATCTTTGGATGATATTATGCACTGTAGATGATGATAACTTCAAACTCTTTGCAATTTTTCTCCGAGAAACTCCTTTCTGATATTGTTCCACTATTTTTTGCTGCAGCATTGGGGGAATTGGTGATCCTCTGCCCATCTTGACTTCTAAGAGACACTGCCACTCTGAGAGGCCCTTTTTATACCCAATCATGTTGCCAATTGACCTAATAAGTTGCAAATTGGTCCTCCAGCTGTTCCTTATATGTACATTTAACTTTTACGGCCTCTTATTGCTACCTGTCCCAACTTTTTTGGAATGTGTAGGTCTCATGAAATCCAAAATGAGCCAATATTTGGCATGACACTTCAAAATGTCTCACTTTCAACATTTGATATGTTATCTATATTATATTGTGAATAAAATATGTTTATGAGATTTGTAAATTAAAAAAGAATAGCGCAACCATGCAAAAGAAATGACTATCAAATATGGAGACAATCCATAAATAAAAATGGGGATTTAGTTCCACCATATGGCCATATCGTGCTCAAGCCCACCACTGCGTCAACGTTGACGCAGTGGTGGGCTTGAGCACGATATGGCCATATGGTGGAACTAAATCCCCATTTTTATTTATGGATTGTCTCCATATTTGATAGTCATTTCTTTTGCATGGTTGCGCTATTCTTTTTTAATATACATGTTGCTTGGTCCATAGCTGCACCGGCTTTAGATATACATGTTCAGGGTTTGCTCCCCCAATTTTTTGCTTGTTTAGATTTGTAAATTAGTCCATTCCTTTCTTACCCACAATTTGTGCAGTGTCCCAACTTTTTTGGAATTGGGTTTGTAGTAATGAAGGTGTTTAGTGTGTGCATGTGTGTGTCACTGGCAATCAAAGGGTTAAATTATATTACTAAATATGCGGCGGGGATCAGATGCTGTCCTAGATTGATGCTGACTAGCGTTAATGCTAACTGATGTCACCTGTGACACTAATATACTGATCAGAAAAAAGATCTGTACACTATAAAAGTTACACTGTGACAGGGCTATGAAGAGGTTAACTTTGGGTGATCAGGGGGCTAAATCTTTATTCAGGGGGGGGGGATCAGGGGTACCCTAAACCTATTTGGGACAGAAACGAACGGTTTCTCACACTAGCCGAGTCAAAAGTGACACTATTACAGTAATCAGTAAAAAGCTATAGACTGTACATAGTGTGCACTGTGACAGGGAGTGAAAGATTAACTGGGGGGTGATCAGGGGGTAATCAAGGGGTTGAATGTGTGCCTATGTGTACTGTTGTCAGTGTAGTGATAGTGTACTCACTGTTAGATGCTCTCTTCTCTCAAGCTGGAACCGAAAAGGGCTCCATGAGGGAAGAGAGCATCACTTCCTGTGCCTGTGTTTACAAAACACAGGTACAGGACGGTCTGCCATTGGTCAGGACCGATCAACAGGTCCAGGCCAAAAATCATTGGCCTGGATCTGATGACTGATCGGTTCTGAACCAAATCATATCATCTCTCGCGCGCCCCCGACCCCACGCATGACCGGCGTAGGGCTACGTTGGTTTGGGCAGGAGAGCCAGCCTGCCACAGTAAATGTGCGGCGGGTGGGCAGGAACAGGTTAAAGAGTAGCTCTGCTGTTCTTGAGAAAAACAAACACTCCCCCTCAGGGTGATCAATATACGGTACATTGAAAAGAACAAACGTTTTTGCTGAATAGTACGTGTCTCTGCTGTTTGTTGAATTATGGTAATGGGCAAAATGAATCTGAATGGGAGGGATTTTTCCATTATTAATCAGATGATGCACTCTAAGTGTTCCAATGAGGAAGGTTGCAAGGTCAGCATCCTTTTATAAGTGATTAATCCTTGGGAATATCTCACCAAAAATAAAATCTGATGTGTATCTTAGTGCAGACTTCTGGAAAAATCAGTGAGCCAATCACACAAGCAGGAAATTATGTTTCTGAGGTTGTTCCATACACAAGCTGTGTACAGAACATCTCCAGGTTGCCATATTGCATTGCATTTTACAGAAAATGACAGCGCTGTAGATTGAAAAGGAAAGGTCATTTTTAATAACATTTGGCTTGTAGCAATTTTATATGCCATATTCTTTTTTTTAATTTTCTATTTCTTTCCCCGCAAAAGTGAAATTTCCCTTTAAAACTCATCGGGGATGATTTACTAAAGGAGTAGAGCAAGTTTACTTCAAAGGTGATTTTCCCTTGTCTTAGTGACTGAAGTAAAATAAAATGAAAATTCACTTTGAAAACTGAATTTTTGCTCACACATGATTGGATGTTAGATGACAGCATAACGTTCCTTCTTTACTAGGCTATGCATGAATTTTCTCTTTGCAAACTTAATTTTTACTTGGTGAATGACATGAAGTTTGCTTGCACATGATTGGATTGTGTAAACATAACAATTTAATAATGTACAAGCTAAAAAAAAAAAAAAAAATTTTAAAAAATTTTGCTTGCATATGATTAGGTATTTTTTGCACTGCGCATTGTGTAGTGTTTTTGTATATACTTGAAAAATAAAGTAAAAAAAAAAAAAAGGTGCAAGCACAATCTTGTGCTAGCAAATATAATATTTTTTAAAAATTTTGCTTGCATTGTGTTAGGTATTTTTTGTATTTCAATACGTTTTTATTATTTTTATGCACAAAGAAGAATTACAAAGGGTTGGTGCATAGGTATAAACTAAAAAATAAAACCAAAAACAACATCAACAAGTAGGTATAGCAGGCAATAAAACTTGATATACAATTGTAATTAGGAACGTGGAGAACTTTCTCAGTGGTTATAGTAGCAGAAAAACTGATGAGATATAATACGAGGGTGGTGCATTACCACACCCAACACCCCAAATGGGATCTATTAGTGTCGGGTAAAGGAATCCGCCGCTCGGCAGTATTGAGGCGCTCGATACATACATATTATGTAATCTGTTACAGGAACATTTGTATCTTGAATTGTGAGTATAATAGGAAAGATTTAGAGCAGGTATTACACCGTAAAAGTAGATGAGGGTACAGGTGTTGAAAACCGTGTATATCTGAGCAGTGTGGGAGAGTTAAGTTGTGGATGGGAATCATTGTAGCCATGGTGACCATTTTTGGTGAGAGGAGATTAATTTACCTTCAGAGGAAGCAAGTGTTAAGTATTTTTTGAACATGCATTGGTAGTGTTTTTTTTTACTTGAGAAATAAGGTTAAAAAAAAAGGTAAAAGTAATGGTAATAGTATAAGCAAGGCCAGAACAAGGGGTTGGGCAGGACTTGGGTTGGGGAAGAGGATTTGTGTTGGGAGGGGCAATTTGAGGGTAGGCAGGGGGTAAAGCCTCGTACACACGATCAGATTATCGAACGATCTTGCATCCGATTTTTGTTGCATGCTAGTCTCACATCAAAAGTGAAGAGGTTACTTTCATACGAAATTTCCCGTATGACAAGATTCAACTTCAGATGTGATGTCATGTGTTGAATTGTTTTGTATGTGTTCTTTCGTTTCTGAGCATGCCTAGTCTTGCTCTTACGATTTTTTCGGATGAAAACTGTACAAATTAAAAGAAAATCGGACGTTGTGTTGACGTATGATAAAAATTTTATAACCTGCACATCCAGAATTGTCATCCGAAAATTCGTAATCGGCTGTCGAAAGCACCATACTAACAATCCGAAAATTGGCAGATCGTTACTTTCGATTTTCGTATCATGTGTACGGGCCTTTAGAATTGTTCTAGGAGTTGAAAATTTGCCAGACTCCCTCCTTTCAGAGTTTCCTCCAGTTTCCAGCCCTTTGATGGTATAGGAAACTGTACTCACTGACACCTTGGCTTTCTTTACAAGGTGTCAGTGAGTGTATAGGAAAGACCTACACTTAAGCTTTACTGTATATTGGTCAACAAAAGTTGAAACACCTGTAAGAATTGTAAGCTTTCAAGGCTTTGTTTATTTACATTTATGCTTCACCATCACTTCTTCCATTAAAAAGGTCTTTTGTGTAACTCTATGAAATGTACATTATTTTTCAGTTTTTGTTTATCTAAACCATGGGTGTCCAACCTTTTGGCTTCTCTGGGCTACATTAAGTGTAGAGAAATTTTCTCGGGCCGCATATAAAATATATACTATAGTTAAGGTATATAAGTAATAAAATGCCGCCGCACCCTTCCCGCACCGCTGCACCCCCCGTACTAATTTAGCACAACTAGAGGATGATCAAATGAAATGGAATCAGTATAAAGAGGTTTACTTCTTCTGAGAGATATTAAAGGAACACTCTAACCACCATGACCACTTCAGTGATTTGAAGTGGTCATGGTGGTAGGAGTCAGAAACATTGCACATGCTCGCCTCCACCCCCCCCTTCCCCTCCGAGGCAGCCTCTGCCTACCATTAGTTGGAAGCCACAGTGGCCATGCCCCCAACCCAAATTCCTTCCTCCCTAGCAAAAAAAAATTGTCAGGGGGCAGTGGGCCGCATTGCCCGGGGTTCTGGGCCGCATGTGGCCCCCGGGCCGCAGGTTGGTCATGCCTGATCTAAACTAATCTAAGCAAATCTCATAAAGAGGAGACTTTGAACTGTAGGTTTGACATGTCAAGTAGCTATAAGAAAGCCATTGCAGAAGGCAAAATAGGAAAAAGGGGTTGTCTGGGCCATGAAAAAGCTCTTATGGACCGAATAATCAAAGTTTGAGATCATTAGTTCATCAGTTTGTTTGCTGCCGAGTAAGTGAAAGGATGGTTCCTTGGTGTATAACACCAACTTTCAAACATGGAGGAGGAATCATGATGGTCTAGGGTTCTTTTGCTGGATCCAGTGTCAGTGGCTTGCATAGAGTGAATGGCACCCTGAACCAAAACTACTAACACAGTATTTTGCAGAGCCATGCGATACCCTCTGCAATATGTCTAGTTGGTCAGAGGTTCATCTTACTGCAAGATAATGACCCAAAACATACCTCCAGGCTAACTTAGAAGAAAAGAACAAGACAGTAGGCATCAAATCATGAAATGACCAGCACAATCTCCAGACTAAAACTCAATTGAGCTGGTTTGGGATGAACTGGACAGAAGGGTGAAAATAAAGCAACCAGTGGCAACATTATGCTGTGCCCCCCCCCATGTGCCCCCCAACAGGATCTTGGCCACCTCCTGCTTTGCGATGGCGAGTCAGTAAGCCCAGATTGCTGGTTACCGAGTATCACTGTGGAGAACGGAGTCGGCACTAGAGGAAGCGGTGCCGATGCTTTCTGTATAGTGCCAGCCAGCAGTACCCACCAGCAGTACCAGCCAGCAGTATCCACCAGCAGTACCCACCAGCAGTATTAGCCAGCAGTACCCGCCAGCAGTATCCACCAGCAGTACCCGTCAGCAGTACCCACCAGCAGTAACAGCTAGCAGTACCCACCTGCAGTCCCCCCCCAGCAGTACCAGCCCTGGAGGACCACCAGCCATACCCACCTGGGGACAGCAGCAGCCAGCGATATCTGCAGAAATCCTGAGGAAGAATTGAAGATTGAGTTCAGCTGAGGTGCAGGTAAACCGCAGTGCATCCGTGTGAAAGCAGCCTTAGGCCTCTTTTACACGATCAATCCGATTGGGTCCAGTTGTCTGTTTTTCAGATGGACCCAATCGGACCCTCTATTCATCTCTATAGAGCGGCAGATGTAAACAAAATTGTGCCTGTTTACACCCACCTATCTCCAATCCGATTCACTTAAAGGGTAACTCCACTTTCGTGGGGAAAAAAAATAGCAAATGAAGAAAAAATAATATAGAGACACAAATTATATTGTAATTCAAGGTTATTAAAAATTACCTTTCATTTTTCGTTAGATACTCCCAATAGGAACACGTCTAAAGGGATGCAGGCCCAGCAGATTTCCTCATTAGTGCTCTGCAGCTGATAGATTAAAAAACCACTCCCATTTGACCCACTCAGCACAGAGGAACAAACAATGATTTCTTCAGAATAACAAAAAAAGAAAACCAGACACTGATAGAAGTCACAAGACTGCTATATACTGCTGATGAAAAAGGGAGTGGTATAACTGTCAGTTTTTGTTGCCATCTGTGTCCAATTGGGGACATTTGCCATCACGTCCTGTCCCATAGTCAGAACGGGAAGTGAGAGGAAATTCCTCCAAAGTGTGGGAATCCATGGTGGTCACCAGAACTAGGTTCTCCATTGGAAATTTTCCCCTATTTCCTCTAGAGACGACCCAAAATTTGAGATTTTCTTTCACTTTCGGTAATAATGGTAAACATGACAAAGAGCATGAATATTCATAAGAAAGGCACAGACAGCAATGCAAACCTGACTGGGGTTCTAATCCCCCTTCACTCCATCCAAAACAAAAAAAAAAAGAAAAAAAGTTTTGCCCTTAGTTATACTTTTCAAAAAAAAAAAAAAAAATCTTAATATAATGCAACTTGCCTTTACATGTAATGGCTACATTAGGACCGGTTCACACTGGATTGTGTACATTCTTGTGCGTGTCCGGCATGTTCCCATGCAGTCCAGTTTTGCAGCCCATTCAAATGCTCGTTCCACACTGGATTAAGGAAAAAGTAGTGCAAGCACTACTCTTTCAGAAAGAACTGCAACAAAACTGCATGGTACTGTTGTATTATTTGAGGTGCCAATTATTATTGGTGCCCGAAAATATGCTGCATTGTCAAGATGCGTTTGGGGTGCCATTACCAATTTATTGGTAACTGCCTGCTCTCGAAAGGGCAGCATATTCACCTGTGGTGCTGGAAACCGCATTTTTGTGTGAGCCAGCCCTTAAGCCAGCTATAGAAGGTTCGATTTCCTGCGCAACCAGCCCAGATTCGAACCCTACATGGGCAGGCTGAATGTACCCAAGTTGATTGATCAATCCACTTGGGTACAACCAGCCTGCTGGATTATACTTGTGATTATTACAAGTGGCTGTTATAACTGGTAGCAATAATCACTGTCTTCTCCCTGTGGGGACAGCTTCCCCCCGATCCCCCAACCAGAAGAGGACAAAAGCTTATCAGGAGGGATTCCCACATCAATATTGTCTGTGTTGATAGGGGGATCAAGAACATTTCTTTCCCATGGTTGCAAGAAAGAAATTTGCTCTGTCCATGGTTGGCCTTAGACTTCTTTTTTTCAGGTGTAGCACTGTGCCCCTAGGGCTTGCTGTGTAATGACCTGTTGGGCCTCCTCTAATTACAAGCACACAGTCATCTAGGGTACAGTTCACACATTCGTCCTTACTTCCAATGGCTCATTACTCAAAAAAACGTCCAGGGGTTTTGGCTTTTGGTGTTTTTATTTTGGAACTTGGATGAGAGAAGGGAATAGTGGGATGCTCCAACTGGAACTATGTACATTGGATAAGGACAACTCTCACTTGGCCTCACCAGGTTGCTTGTGAAAGCAGCTCCACTGCTTGAACCATACTGCCACATGCATGGAAAGGGTTAAGTCTCCTTGCTCTCTCTCTCCATCAATAGACTTGGTGAACTACATTATCTTCAGGATACTCTCTAGCATCCCCTTTACTGACACCTGTCCACTGACTCTTCTAGCTGCAGGGGTGGCCCCCCTCAGGTCAGGCTCTTGACACAGATCTGTACTCACTCTACTGCAGAATCAGAACCCTCAGTGTCTCCCCTTCCAGGCAGCTTCACAGGACCTCTGGGTTCAGTTCCTCTCTAGCTCTCTTTAGGCCTTCAAGTCGACCACCTGATGCCGAATGGCACATCCACAGAGGAGGAGGCAGCTGACCCCTCCCTCCGGGACTCTGCTATCCAGCCAAAAGACCCCGAGCACACATGCTCCTGGCATTTATACAGTTTCCCAATATGCACTCAGGCACTTTCCTCTGCCAAATCACCAGGGCTGTATCAAACACCTGTGCACTCCTTTGTCAGAAAGACTGAGTTGCACCTGAGCACATTGAGCAGATCTCACTAGCAGATCCTGCTCTCTGGTAGGCAGAGAACAACATAGATTTGCCTGCAATCCTTCTGGTAAACAGACAGGATGCAAAAAAATACTTTCTCTCTCTAGCATCTACCTAGGAGCGAGCTACCAAGGCTAAGTACATTTTCTAAAAGTACAAAAAAGATACCTCCACCATAACTACTGCAAGTGAGTGTTGTATTTCTAGGACAGGAAATGTGTTAGTGGAAGGATCATTAGTAAAATATAATGGAAAAAAATCCCTAAAAAATAAAATGAATGCAGCCACCACGTCTTAAAACAGGTAAGTTACATTATATTACATTTTTGTTCTTGACTTTAGATCTACTAATCTCTTCCCGCTGGCTGTACACATATATGTGGCCTCTCGGTGGGAGGGCTTCAATCCCGAGAGGCCACATATATGCAGCCCTATGTAAACACTTTACTGCGCTGAGTGTGCACTCCCCGCACCTGGCACAGTAAACCAGCGTGTGCCACAAAGTAAGTATGCATCATTATACTGAAGGGAGAAAACGCTGCTCCAGGTGTGTGATGGTAGCTTAGAGGTGGAATATCCCATAGAGTGCTAGCCCCTGCCCGCCTCCATGGAAAACTTGTAAGAAAAGAAACGGCTGCACATCCAGGAATTCCAATTGCCTTTAATTTCCAAAGTGATGACAAAGTGATGAGACCAAAGACACCAACAAAGGGTCACGTAGACGTGTTTCACACATACATCTTGTGCTTAATCATTACTAATGATTAAGCACAAGATGTATGTGTGAAACGCGTCTACGTGACCCTATGTTGGTGTCTTTGGTGTCATCACTTTGGAAATGAAAGGCAATTGGAATTCCTGAATGTGCAGCCATTTCTTTTCTTACAAGTATTCATCATTGACTACCAATCACATCAGTCACATTATTGGAATGCCGCCTCCCGACATTTAGAACCTCTTAAAGGGCTGGGAGGCGGCGAGAAGGGGTTAAGGTGACAGAGATGTAAAAAGAAACTCAATTTATGTTCTTGGGTGTAGATATGCTTTAGGGTAATTTGTCACCATTAAGTGAAGTCTGTGAAGCCGCTCTTTGAAAAAAAAAAAATCAAAGGTAATAATATAAATATGCTGAATAAGTCCAATTAACAGAGCTCTATCTTGACTAAATTTAAATCACTATTAATAGCAGTGACAGACAAGGCTTTGTTTGAACAGTTCATTAAACTTCTCTTTTTTTTTATTGGGATTTCTTCATTTCCACTAAAATGAATAAGCTTTTAAGCTTGAATTATCTTTAAATGGCACTTTGATTATTATTATTAATATTATTATTATTATTATTATTATTAATAATATCAATGTTATTATTATGTTTATGATGATGATAATTTTCATTATTATTGTTATTTTTATTATTATTAAAATCAGTTGCAGCCTCTGCTCACCCTCTGAATTCCCTATTGGACAAGCAATAACAACTTCAGATGCACTTTTAAGACACCATAAAGAGATGCATAAAAGGGCAATCTTATGTATGTATAAGTGTGTATTTTTACTCGCCAAAAATAATCATAAACCACCTAAAGGACTGATAGCGACTCTTAAAAATCAGGTATTGTAGTGAATTTAAGAAAAAAAAAATATTCTCTTATGTTGTGGATTGAACAGGGGGGAAAAAAAAAAATCAAACACTTTCTGAATTGGGCCCAAATATCCAAGGTTAATTTTCTGAGAAAGCTGCAGTAGCTAGATAAGACTGTCCCCTGCAAATTAGTTTTGCTAGCCGGGATTAGAGCTAAATTTATGCAGCCTCCCTTATCCTTTCAGAAGCGCCTCTGAAGTGTCGTAATTAACTGGCATTCATAAAGTGTGCAAATTTTCTGCTTGGTGGCAACCAATTCTCATTTCATCTAAGTTCTAACCCATATGGAAAGGTATTTTTTTTTTTCCCCCCATCTCCCCGTTTAATAAAAATTCAACGTAACCCTTCAACATTTTGCAGACGGTCTTTCAGAAAGAAAAAAAAAAAGAAAAAATAACTTCAGACATGAAAACTGTTTTATTATTTCAAAGGAACATACAGGCTTCTGTTGGAGCAATTAGATCATTCAGTATTAAAAAAAAGCATAAATGAAGAGAATTAAAGGGGGAAAAAAATCATAGAATAAGGGTATGGAAATAGGCCCTTTCATTTTCTTTCTCTTTATCGCTCTCTGTGTTATGTCTGCTTGCACAGAAGGCGGAAGAATGATTAAGCAAAACATCTTTCATGAAATGGTTTATTTCATATGGAAAATTTAGTCAAATACTTGTGGGTTTTTTTTTTTTTCTTTTTTTTGTAGGAATGTCATAGATGTTCATTCTGGTGCAATTGAAAAAAAAAGAAAAAAATGTAAACAGGTTGTCCTAAGTAACATTTAAGAGGTTGTATGGAACATAAAAAAAAAATCCTCTTTCTGAATTCCTTACATTCCGGTCAGAGCTATGTGCTTTTCTCAGAGGTATTTCTAAAACTAATGAATACTCAGATGTTGTGGCTGTCAATCAATTATTTTTTTCTTGCTTTGCAGGATAGTAGAAAGGGGTAGAAAAGGAAACTGCAGATTGAAACTGATATAAAAAGCAAGAGGAAGGAAAATAAGTTTCCTTGAGTAAAAACTGGAATAAAAGCTAAGCAACCACTCAGACATCCCACTTAAGCTGAAAGATGAAGCATGATACTAACTGGGCATCTACTCTTGTTTTGCTTCTGTCTTTGTCAATAAGTCCTACAATGATGAGCCAAGGCGGTGGATTCTCCATTTTTAAGCCACATGCTACTTAATCATTTTGTGTTCTGTACTCTAGTACTCAAGTGCCAGTACAGAGGAAAACCACATCATGTGTGGGAGCAAGGGGGTAAGGAAAGTAAAAAGGCAGTGAGGGAAAAAAGAAAGAAAGAAAGAAAGAAAGAAAGAAAGAAAGAAAGAAAGAAAGAAAGAAAGAAAGAAAGAAAGAAAGAAAGAAAGAAAGAAAGAAAGAAAGAAAGAAAGAAAGAAAGAAAGAAAGAAAGAAAGAAAGAAAGAAAGAAAGAAAGAAAGAAAGAAAGAAAGAAAGAAAGAAAGAAAGAAGGAAGGAAAGAAAGAAAGAAAGAAAGAAAGAAAGGAAAGAAGGAAAGAAGGAAAGAAGGAAAGAAAGGAAAGAAGGAAAGAAGGAAAGAAGGAAAGAAAGAAAGAAAGAAAGAAAAAGAAAGAAAGGAAAGAGAAAGAAAGGAAATGAAGGAAAGAGAAGAAAGAAAGAAAGAAAGAAAGAAAGAAAGAAAGAAAGAAAGAAAGAAAGAAAGAAAGAAAGAAAATGAATGGTGAAGGAAGGAACAATGAAGGAAAGGGAAAGGAAAGAGAAAAGAAACAGGAAAGGAAAACAGAAAGGAAAGATAAGGAAAAGAATGGAAAGGAAAGGAAAAAGGAAAAGGAAAAGCAAAGAAAGCCAAGGAAGGGTAAAAGAAAAGGGAAAAGGCAAGGCAAAGCAAGGCATTAAATGAAATGAAATAGGAAGGAAGGAAGGAAGGAAGGAAGGAAGGAAGGAAGGAAGGAAGGAAGGAAGGAAGGAAGGGAGGGAGTGTAAGAAAGAATGGGGGGCGAAGGAAAGGAAAGAAAAATAAGAAGAAACAAGAAAGGAAGCAAATGAAATGGAAGGAAGGAAGGAAGGAAGGAAGGAAGGAAGGAAGGAAGGAAAAGAGAGAAAGAAAGAGATAAATGGGAGGAGGAAATTATGAACGAAGGAACAATGGAGAAAAGGAAAAGGAAAAAGAAAAAGGAAAGGAGTCCTTGTTTGGTTACATGCTAAAAATATTTTTAGAAAGTACAGAAAAGAACTGCTATTCTTGCAGAAATGCAATGTCATTCCCACTTCGTTTGAAAGGAACTGGGGGCATAAAGTGATCTTATCTTCCTGCTGTAGACTATCAGTCTCCCTATCCCCCATGCAATGGAGATGAACAGAAGAAGACATGTTTAACGTCTGGCCTGGTTGATATCCAGGGCTCCCCCCATAGATACAGTGGAACATAATGAGTGTTGTCACCCTAGAACAGGAAGTGTAATATTCACAGGAAAGCGAGGTTAACAAAATTGAATAAAGCCCCAGAGTACAAATGTAGCGACCTCATCTAGGGACTGGAAAATCATAATACATTTTTATTATGGTTTAGATACCCTCTAAGAGAAAGCAGAATGTGACAACCAGCTGCTTTGATGTCCTTGCCCTGAATTATTTTGTCCCTTATCTGATCCTTCATGAATGTTGGAGATTTATGTGGTTGACATGAATTTCAGGGAGTTTGCCTTGTTCCCCTGGATCTGCTGATCAACTATTCTATGCAATTGGCCTTTACATTGTACTCATTTTTTTCCAGTGACAAATATTTTCAATGTTATATTGGATTATTGAAAATTCAAACTCAGTCTTGCAAAAGAGTGAGAAATTCTTGCCAGTAATCCTATTATCCCATCTGTATGAGGATTCTGGGAGAGTAAGTAATCCAAATGAAAGATTTCCAGTAGTGGGACCCGGGACTCCATGCAAATCCAAAACACTCAAAGCTGGGCTTATGGCACAACAAAGGGGTATTTTGTGTTCATTTTGACATTGGTGATACTCTAGCTGTACTTTTAAGATGCAGTTGGCAAAAAAAAGAAAACATAAATTACAGTTGAAATGTTGAATCTCATATTAGGTTTGATTGATGTCCACTACATCCGCTGTCCATAGTTTTTTGTGTCATACTTTTTAAGATAGTATTTCATATTTAGGAAAAAAACACATGGAACAATAGTGTCTAACCAGGTAGTGCAAACAGCACCCTTGATTAAAATGTATGTATAACCCAAACTTTTTTTTCTTTTCGATAGTGTGGAAATAATAGACCCTTTTTTATTGCTAAATAAATTATAATGATTGGTCCAGTTGACGTCATTGTGACGAAACGCGTAGGGCGGAGTCTCCGACGTCAAACGTCACTTCCGGTTGTCGGCCGTGGAACACGGAAGCATCCCGGCGCGCACTGTGGTTTCTGATCTCGATCATCTATACGAGTGAGTTATCTACACCTTGCGTATCATCTGTATATTGCATTTATTCTTATTCTTATTGTCTTCAGATTTGGTAGTTATATCTTTTGCATTTGCGCACTATTCTTTTTTAATATACATGTCTTTTGGTTCATAGCTGCAGCAGCTTTAGAAATACATGGGTATGCTCCCCCAAATTTTTTGCCTGTTTATTATGTATTTGGTCTGACCAGACTATCGAGGTTGAGCAACCCTCCCCACCCCCCCACACACACCTGTACTCAATCAGTGTCCACCATCAATTGGATATAGGAGGAGTCCCCTGTAGTGCATTTGCACATCCTTCCCAGCAAGGAGTATTATCTCCAAGGGTTAGAATGGCTGGATTCATCTCTTTTTCATGGATAGTGTAGGACCCACTGATAATGGGGTACTTTGACGCAGTAGTGGGCTTGAGCACGATATGGCCATATGGTGGGACCAAACCCCCATTTTTATTTATGGATTGTCTTCAGATTTGGTAGTTATTTCTTTTGCATTTGCGCACTATTCTTTTTTAATATACATGTCTTTTGGTTCATAGCTGCAGCAGCTTTAGAAATACATGGGTATGCTCCCCCAAATTTTTTGCCTGTTTATTATTGCATTTATTCACCATGGGGCTTTCTTCCTCCTATGTGAGCATCTAGGCCATTTGCCACCTGGCCCACGCTTGCTACCCACAACGAAGAGGAACCCCCTACAACCCGATATACAGGTCGTATCAGCTAAACGCCACCTAGTGGCCACTTATGGACTTTACACCCTAACGTCCTTTTATTATTATTTTTTCACAGTCTATGTGGCACGTTTATTTATTCATTTATTTTCACATATCAGCAACTTGGTTTACACGCCTTTGGTAGTGGGTTGATTACACTCACGGTATTTATTCATCTCCACTGTTCGGTATTTATTTTGATTTATGTGTATATACACCTTGTATTTTTTTATTTTCACTTATATTATTTCGGCACAATTTCACTAGTAGTTGGGTCATCACACCCCACATTACCTTTCACGCCGCTTGGGGCATTTTCTAAGAATTTTATAGGTAGCGCCAACACCAATCATTATAATTTATTTAACACTCTTTACCTTCACCTAAGGTTTGATTGGGGCAGCTTACACCTTTTCACCCCCCCACCATATATTACAGTCCGTAGCGCTGGTCACTTCTCTCTATCATTTCCTTTTTTATTGCTGCCTGTGTCCCCTCACTCTCGCTGTTTTTTCCTGGTGACCATTGCTTCCAGGGCAGAAAGTGAAATCCAAAATTTTGCAGGTGTCACCAAAACAGGAGGCTAGGGAACATCTTCTAATGGGGACACCTGTTCCTGTGGAGCCTTTTCTTCTTACATTCTGGTGTGCTTCTAGGACAGGAAGTGAAAGGAAATTCCTTCATTGGGAGTTTTAACCATTTGCTAGTGAATCCAAAGCTGACAATACAATGTTTGGGATTTAGATATACTTTATCCTGCCTAGCTCCAGGGTCCCTTTTTTATGATTACAAACCTTCACTGGATTGCCCAATATTTCCCCATACCCCTTTAATCAGACTGTCGAAAATCGTTACCATCACCAACAACAAATACACAAACTAGCTACAACTAGTGAGATTTTTTTTCTATACTCAAATAATTAAATCAAGGTCCAGGTACTAACAATTCATCATCTGACACATCAAGTGGATTTCTTCTTTTTCATATCAGGTTCAGTAGAGTCTTATATTGTGTTAGCCATCCCTAAATGCAGAAGGTTTGAGTGATGTCCTTTACTGGCTAACTTAAGATATTAAAGATGGAAGCTTTTGGGATACCATAAATCCCTTTTCAGGCTTTATACATGTATAAAGCCTGACAAAAGGGTTTAATTTATCCTGAAAGCTTGAATGAAGGGATAGTTGGTGTTAAGCACCAACAGTCCTGCGCAATGGGAAATTGTGATATAAAATTATTGTTTGTATTTCCAAATGATCCTCAATAAGAGGGTCAAAGGGAATAGGAGCCGCAGCGTGACCGTGAAACACGTATGAAATGAGAAAAATTATATAGTGAAATATAATGGCCACGGTCACCAGAAAAATTTGTGATGTAATAAGTGAATAAAAATGAATGAATAACAACCATAAATAGTAAAATGAAACCAATGCGAGTACTTAAATGTGATATTAGTGCTCAAATGGATATATCTCGATATCCTACCTTAAACCAGAAGGTAAATATGAATAGTATAACACAAAATTTGTGACTGGATAAATAACTTATACATGATATGACCCTTGATAACGTCAGCTGCGCGCTGACGAAACGCGTCGGGACGTCTGATCGCATTACGTTACATGTGCCACGTCATTTCCGGGCTCTGGGTGGAACGCAAGTACCGGAACGCGGAAGCGGTGTTCCCCAAGGACCCAGATTGTTTGGTACTATCGTCTGTTTGATCTACCTCATTGTAAGTGTTACTCTTTAATAAATTTGCCATACATTGATGTACTTCACCATGGAGAGTCTATTTTTATCCCTATGATGCATATGAGCCCATCACCTTGTTAGCAAGATCTTTAGGAGGACGGCTCATCCTTGGCTGGTAACATACAAGAGGATACTTGCCATACTCTTGCATTTGTGCAACAAAGCTCTTACTGACCCCCTATAATTTAAGGGTCCATTATTTCCGGTAAGAAGTTTGACTCACCGGGTGGTCAAGGTGTATGGTGGAGGTGTTTGAAATTTAAGAAGCATAAAAGGATCCTATTGATATCCCTATCATTGGATAACATCTATTGGACTGGTCTCTGGGCCCATTAACATTGCTGTTGGGACGGATTTGCTGCAATTTATAGCACTAGTCACCTTTGTATATTTATCACTGTATAAGTTATTTATCCAGTCACAAATTTTGTGTTATACTATTCATATCTATCTTCTGGTTCAAGGTAGGATATAGAGATATATCCATTTGAGCACTAATATCACATTTAAGTACTCACATTGGTTTAATGTTAATATTTAGGGTTGTTATTCATTCATTTTTATTCACTTATTACTATCCTGAAAGCTTGCATCTTTAAAAACCTAAAGTGGTTGTAAAGGCAAAAGGTTTTTATTATCTTCATGCATTCTATTTATGAAGGTAAAAAAAAACTCTATTGACAGCAGCCCCCCCCCCCTAATACCTACTTGAGCCCCCTCTCGATCCAGCGATGTCCACGAGAGCCTTGTCTCTCCAAGAACTCCCACCCCTGAGTGGCAGTCACAGCCAGTGAGCCAATCAGGAGATGGAGGGGGAGGGGCTGAACCGCGGCTCCATGTGAGAATGAAGAGATGAACTGAACAAGTCACACCAACACCGGGTGGTACTGTGGGTGCGAAAAAAATAAAATAAAGTGCCACGTCCTACTAATTATAATGTGCAAGGGGCTACAGGTTGGGAAACATGGACTTTGAAGGCACTATTATTATAAAAATACAAATTTTATTCAAAACCTTTAAAAACTAAAACATACATGTATAGATAGATAGAAAATATATAGTCAAAAAACACTACAATATTAATTGGCTTAGCCCACTCCAGCACCAGGCTGATGGAGCAATAAACCTTAGTGTAAGAATATACAGTAGATTAACTACTTCAATACAGTGCATTTTCACCCCTTCCTGCCCAGGCCAATTTTCAGCCTCCAGCGCTGTCACACCGCTGGGTTTTTTATTTCTTACAGAAAAAAAAAAGAAAAAAGACAGAAAATTTAAAAAAAAAAAAGTTTTTCTTATTTTCTGTGCATACATTTTGAAATTAAATAGTTTTTCTCCTTCACTGATGTGCGCTGATGAGGCGGCACTGATGGGCACTGATAGGCTGCACTCATGGGCACTGATGAGGTGGCACTGATGAGGAGGTACTGATGAGGAGGTACTAATATGCCGCACTGATGGGCACTGATAGGTGGCACTGATGGGCACTGACAGGCATCACTGATGGGCACTGATAGGCAGCACTGATGAGCACTGAAAGGCGGCACTGATGGGCACTGAGAGGCGGCACTCATGGGCACTGAGAGGCACTGACGGGCAGCACTGATGGGCAGCACCATCAGTGCCCACCATCAGTGCCCATAGTGCTGCCAGTCAGTGCCCATCAGTGCCGCCCATGAGCAGGCACTGATGGGCGCTGACTGGCAGCACTATGGGCACTGATTGTGGACACTGATGGTGGGCACTGATTAGCACTGTTTTTTACTTATCTGTAATCAGGGCATTGATGATCAGTGCCCTGATTACCTGTCCTGGTCTCCCCTGTGAGGAGAAGCTGCTGACCTGCTCTCCTCGCCACACACTCTGACAGTGTGAGGCGAGGAGTGCCGATAAATGGCACTTCCTCATTTACATGTGACCAGCTGTGATTGGACACAGTCGATCACATGTGTAAAGAGCCATGTCATTGGCTCTTTACCAAGATCGGGGTCGCTCCATAAACTAGCAACATGGCGCGACCACAATCGCGGCACTGTGCGCCCCCGCGGACGATCGAGAGAGGCCATTCTGGTGCGCCGTCATATGACGGAGTCCCAGAAAAATGGATGCACCGCTCCGCCGTCATTTGACGGTGGGCGGGCAGTAAGCGGTTAAGCTCAACATGTTTCTCGATAATATGCTTCTTCAGGAGACTATTTTCTTTTGTAATCTTTCATTTAGGTTCCATCAGGGCCTGGCATCTCAGATAGAAGCAGTATTGATATTTGTACTACCTGGAGCAACGTTCGGCATATTCATTTAAGGGACCAGTAGCACGATAGAAATATCCTCTGGAACCTCTTAAAAAAATCTGTATTAATACTGAAGGAAACTTTCACTTGTGATGTTGATTTCGTTGTTAAAGAGATGAATATAGAGAACTTCAATTTAAGATAGCGGCGGGTATTCCCTCCTATGATTAAGAGGACCCCAGGATTAATATTTGGTATTTTGGCCTAAATATATCCCAGGACATGGTAATCTGTCAAAAAGTCCACTGGTAGCAAGCCAAAATCTAATTAAAATTGAATACACTGTTAGAAGTTTGTTCCTTTACAAAAAATATTCCCATCCCGCTCCTTCAAATTTTCACTGCAGTTGAAAACAAATGGGGATTTGTCCCTACTAATTATTGGAAAATTGAACAAAAACGTACTTTAACCACTTAAGCCCCGGAGGATTTTCCTGCTAAACGACCAGGGGGTATTTTGCGATTCGGCACTGCGTGACTTTAACGGACAATTGCGCGGTCGTGCGACGCTGTACCTAAACAAATTTGACGTCCTTTTTTTCCCACAAACAGAGCTTTCTTTTGGTGGTATTTGATCACCTGTGCGATTTTTACTTTTTGCGCTATAAACAAAAAAAGAGCGTACATTTTGCAAAAATAACAATATTTTTCACATATTTTTATATGAAATTCCCCCCAAAAAAAATGTAAAAATCAAAATTTTTTAACATTTTCGGCCAATTTGTTTTATGCTACCTATGTTTGGTAAAAAAAAATCGCAAAAAGCGTATTTTGATTGGTTTGCGCAAAAGTTATCGCGTTTACTAACAAAGGGAAAGATTTTTGTCATTTTTGTTGTTTTTTTTTTTAACGTGTAATGGCAGCGATCTGCGATTTTTTTTGCGGTACTGCGACATTGCGGCGGACAGATCGGACCCTTGACTGACATTTTTAAAACTTTTGGGGTTACCAGTGACATTTCTACAGTAATCAGTGCTATACATATGCACTGTTACTGTAAAAATACACTGGTAGTGAAGGGGTTAACTTTATTTGGGAGGGAGGGGCTGTGTGTATCCCTAGGGGCGTGCTTTCTACTGTGATTGGCTGTGGCTTGAGCTGTAAGGACACTGATCAACGGATCTACATACTAGATCCGTGTGATCAGTGTCTTTACAGCGAGGAGAATGACAGGTGGCTTGTTTACACAAGCTGCCTGACATTCTCCCTCTCCCCCGCCGATCGCCGAGTGACCGGCGGACATCGGGTCCGCTGGTCACACGCGCGGGGGGGGTCTGTGACCGCGCGGGAGCGGGAGCGCGCCTCCGCGGGCGCGCGCTCGCTCCCCAGAGCCTCACAGGCGAGCGACGTAGACCTACGTCGCTCTGCCTGTGAGGGGCTGACTGCCGCAGTAAATATACTGTGAGCAGTCGGCAAGCGGTTAAATTCATTTTTTTGCATAAATTCTACTAGTGTATGACCAGGTTTATCACAGGACATTTCCCAGCTCCTTGTATATGTAGCAATGTTTCCAGGCCTCGGGCCTGAGGTGGGTCTGCCATTAGTACCGGTAACACTTCCAACACATTTAAGTTGTGAACCCAGGTGTGAGAACTGAGACAATGACCATTCCGGCATCTTTGGTTTTGTATATTGTATATTGGGGATGGGAGAAGGGAATGAGTGGAATATTCCTCTGGCTCTTCTAGGCTTAATTGTACAAAAATTGCTCACTAGCGCTGTCTTGGTGCCAGCTGAATGCCGACCAGCGCTTCCTGACACTTGCAAATACTGCTTGGCTGAATTAGTGCTGGAACCTCGACTTTAACTTGTTTGTTAACTCAGAAGATCCAGGACAGTAGAACTCTTGACTCCTGACACTCGATTTAGCTCAAAAGTCACTGAACAGCTCAAGGGTGTAGGAACCCACACAAATCTGGGGGGGGGGGGGGGGGACAGCATTTTTACTCGCCAGGTATATGCTTTTTCAGTAAACTGCGAGAGAGAGTGTGTGTGTGTGTGTGTGTGTGTGTGCGTGCGTGTGCATGTAAAATCTCAATGATTGCAGAGTGCCACAGCATTGTACCCCAATGATTGCAGAGTGCCCACAGCATTGTCCCCCAATGATTGCAGAGTGCCACAGCATTGTACCCCAATGATTGCAGATTGCCACAGCATTGTACCCCAATGATTGCAGAGTGCCCACAGCATTGTACCCCAATGATTGCAGAGTGCCCACAGCATTGTACCCCAATGATTGCAGAGTGCCACAGCATTGTACCCCAATGATTGCAGAGTGCCACTGCCACAGCATTGTCGCCCAATCAATGCAGAGACCATTGTGCGTGCTCCCTTCAACCCAATGCACTTACCTGGCGGCGGCGGCTCGGCTATCGGCAGCGGCTGGAAGGTGAGCGGCTTCTCCCTCGTCCTCTTCTGTGGCGGGAACCGGTGGGCGGCCTCTCCTCTTCTCTGTGGCAGGAACCGGCGGGAAGGTGAGCGGCGGTGAGCGGCGGTGACGGTGAGTGACTGACGCACGCACCGGCACCGCCCCCATTGCGACGTCAGCGATCGGATGTCCTGGATGATGATTGGTCCAGGCTGGAGACTGGACCAATCACAGCCAGGACATCACGAAGGTGGGGGTGGCCAAGCGCTCTTTCCTGCTCCCAGGTTATGCCCCCAGAAGGCAGCCAATCGGCGCCTTTCTGGGTCGTAAACCCCACCCTAACAGTAGGTGTTCGGAAGCCGAATGCACTGGACATTTTTACACCGTAATCAGCACTCTCCAAGTACTAAACTGGGGGGGATTTCACCATACCTGTCCCTCCCGCATTATTTCCTGGGGGGGATGTGTCCCCCCCATCCCCCCCGGTTCCTACGCCAATGGAACAGCTCCCTCCAACACTTCACTGGCTGAAGTAGGTCCTTGTCACTACTTGTGCTCTTAACTCTGTACACTACACACTGTACACTGACTCAGGGCCCAACCACGGGTACTACATTTATACTTCAGGGTCCTCTGACTAAGCACCCCCTTTACACTAGCTGACTCCTGGATCCCTAGAACCTTCTCCAGAGTGGTCCCCTCTGACACTAGGCAGACCCCCAGGGGCAGTCCACAGTACTCACGACCTTTGTAGGCTTTCCTGAAACTGGACCCCTCTCTCTCTCCGCTGGTTCTCGGCTCACTGGATCCCCTCTGCAGCTCAGCTCAGCACTCCTTGGATTCCCAGGCCGCCACCCGAGACACCCGCTTCCTCTGACAGGAGGAGAGACAGCTGTTCTCTTCCTCCTGGGCTTCGCGCCAAAGACGCTGCATCATGCGTTCCTTCAGAACTTATACCCACTCCCAGAAACCTCTATGGCAGAATCTACCTTCTGGGGTAGATACAGGCCTGAGTGTGTCTCTGATTGGGTTTCCTCCAAAGCCCAATGAGAACCCTCTCATGGAGCCAGTGGGGAGACTCCCCTCTCAGCAAACACACATGGGAGACATAACAGCCAGCTGAAATCATGGCCCTGCTGTTAGGCAGCCAAGGCCCACTATACTTTTACCTAGCACCTACCCGTAGGGTGCTACATATAAAAATCATGATAAGATAATGAACACCATGCTATCCCCTTTTTACTTTTCCTGCCTTTATCCATGTATGGACACATCTCTTTCACAGCTATAGACCTGGCACTTGGCCTGTAGCTGTCTCTGTTGGGTGCTCAACAAAAAGTTCATTAAACACAGAAATATTGTTTCCTGATGTATCGTTTCATCTTGACAGTGGCTTCAGGGGCAACTGCCCAGGGTGCAGGGGAGCATAGGCGTGCGCAGGGGGTGTGCCGGGTGTGCCTGGGCACGCCCTAATCTCCCTCTGTAGAACAAAGTAAAAAAGTTGGGATTTTATATGAGAGACATGACCATGACAGGGTTGGTAAAGTAAAAATATCACATTTATTGCACTCATGATGGAGAACAAATGGCATAAATTTTGTACAAGATGATACAATGGTGTGTACAAAGCTGGAGTAATAAAATTAAAATAATAAGTAATCCCCAGAACAGCTTCAAAGAAACCAACATAACAATTGACAACCATAGGAGTATTGGAGTAAAGTCATAACATCCATAAACTAGGAGTATTGAAGTAAAGTCATAATATCATAAGCTGACGCGTTTCGTGGCATAATCCCGCCACTTCTTCAGAGCAGATGCATGATCTATATCTAAAATTAGACAATATACATATAAGGTATTACAAAGGATGATGGTTGGTGGAGGCTGAAAAGGCGGAAAAGGGAAGGGAGGAATAACCCCCACAGTCCCAACTTACATGGTAGCCATGGCAACGGTTGACACTGGAGACGGAGAGGACCCAATTGTCTCCCCCGGGAGCTGAGGACGCTGAGGATCGCGACAGTAGTAGAAGGGGCCACACATCGGAAAATGTGAGATGGAAGGAACTGCAGTACTCATGATGGTAACATGTATCTGTATCAATGATTAGAAATAAGTAGTAAAGAAATATATATCGTATGAAGGGCCATGATATAGCTTGTATCATAAGAGTAGGAAATATTGGAAGGGGATGTAATGTATATATGACGTATAAGGGGTCATAATACAATATACCTAATACGAGTAAAAAATATTTTTAGAAGGGAATGGAATGTATATAGAAAATGACTATGGAATCAAAAAAGAAAAAATAGTGAAGCGAATATGTTATATGTTGTATATAGCATTGCTTACATAAAAATATAAAAATATAAAAAATATGAAAATTGATAATAAAAAATATGTGTGGGATATAGACTGTGAAATGTATGGGATAAAATAAGAATGTGACTGAAAAAGAAGTGTAGAGAAGGTTATGTTGGATGTTAGGGATTGGAACACTAAGGTAAGTAAGGAAATTATAGTGGTAGAAGAGTAGAGTGGTGGGGGGCCCAAAGAATGAATATCCAATTAAAATACCAGAGTGAATTAAAAAAGTGCAGATAGTGGTGAACGTGGGGTTGGAACCCCCTAATTAAGTAAATATGCCAAAAGGGTAGTCATGCAAAGAAAACAGTAATCCAGGAATAATGTGTACACCAAACAAGTGAGAAGGATAAAGGGAAGAAGGTAAGTGAAGTGAGTGCAAAAAGTTGGAACTGAACGAGGTGTGCCTTACTTCCGCCACGACCGCCGCCTCAAAGCGTCCAGCGTCACGTCAGGTGCATATGTAGAGGGAGCCGCAGGAACGGCAGACATGCTGGACCGTCCGGCGGACTCCCTCTTATGCACTGAGATTACAACAGTCGTCGGCGTGTAGGCGTCATGTGACGCCACACGCCGGCACAGGGCGTGGCGCCGATGCATGGTGGCTCCGCCCCCACCCCTCCCAGGGGGAGGATCTCCCGACCTCCAAAGGAGGGGAGAGAGGGAGGGGGACATACAGCACGCATGGCAGCTCCCGGGGGGATAACGGGAAACATCCCGCCGGCCACCCAGCCGTGCCAGAGCATCCATGCAAAGCCGCAGGACAAAGTAGCCAATTAATTGTCAAACAGTATATTGTGTATCAATAAGATACAAGAAGGCAATTGTGTATATTACAGTCTATGTGCTTGACTGGGGTGCGCAGAGCCCCAACTGGTCCAGACCCAGTCTGTATGACACAGTGTACACTGGGGGACAAGGACCATCGCACCCAGTCAATGCACAATCACATGGCTGTAAAAAACCTGTCAGTGGAGGTCATGTCTCTCCATCCCTAAATCATTTGGGACAAGGGGGGGAGGAAAGGTGGGACTTTAAATGAGACGCATGGTGGGACTAACCATGTGACTCCATCCCTAAATCATGTAGAACAAATCTCCCTCTTCGGCACAGATTCCCCCTGCAGATATTTCACCAAAGCCCTAAAAAAAAGTTGTAAAAAATAATAAAGAATGAAATAATAAAAATAAAAAATACTGACACCGTCCACTGCCCTACTGACACCAACCTCTGCCCTACTGAGAACTCCACTGCTCTGCTGACAAAATCCACTGCTTTACTGACACCAATTAATGTTTTAAAACATTTGGGTGCACGCCCTAATGCAATAGGCTGCGCACACTTATGCAGGGGAGGAATGTAGAATAATGTAAGCCTGTATCAAACTTGGGTAAATTGAACAAAGCATATGATGAGCAAAGAAATAAGAAGAGGTTACCTTTAGTAATGTAAAAACAAGCAGCTGATCCAGAGATATAGGCATGTGAAGGTATATGCAAAACTTACAATTGGCCCTTTAAAGTGATTGGTGGCCTCATTTACCAATAGGGAACTTTGGGAGGTGGAAACCACAGGTCCACATTTCAGTTCACAGCAAAATTGTACTGTAAGCAATTTCCTCTAAAGGGTCTACTGAACATACGGATATATTATCTGTATTTTCTTTTATGTTCACCAGTAAAACAGTGCCTATTGAATTCTTGACATATGAATTAGAGGGGGGAGCAGGGTTGATACTTGGGCAAAGGAGGGACATGATTGAAAACATTAAATACATTATATGTAGTGTGTGATAATGTTATGCAGTGTGTGTGATAATGTTAGTATCAAAACTGCTTGTCTTCCAATACAAGTCTATGGGAATACAATAACGGGTTGAAGCAGGTCAAATGCAGGCCAGAAGGAGGTCCGCTGCAGGTCAAATGCACCGTCAACAAATTCTGAATGATCGTAGAAGCATCTTAAACTATTGTCAAAAGCAGGTTGCATTTGACCATCAACACAAGCCTAAAAACCATTGACAAAAGCCCTACGGATCTGAATAAGGTTGGGGAGGTCAGTATTTTGTTGCTCGTTCAAAAGTTTTATCAAAGAAAGGTTTTTAAACGTTACAGTTATCAAAGAGGGGTTACAACACTGGACAACATAACTCCAGTGACTTCTTATATCAGTGAGATTATTGCAGTACTTGTAACATGTAACCATGACCAATGATGAGAAGAGGTAAGGGAAAAACAGGGTCAATAGGAAGAAAGTGGGTGAAGGATCACGGGAACTTATGATAAGCAGCATATCCGGTACTCCTGAATGTCCAGCAATTGGAGGTCAAATTGCTTGGCAAGTACCTGGTGACCTCAGGCTCCCATTTTTTTTTTAAAACCTAGCATAGCAGATAATAGGCAAGAGTTCTTTATTGGAAAAAGTCCAATAAGGTTTGAACTTAAATTCAGCTAAAGTCAAAGAGCTAAAGAGCCATGCTTTACTAATAGTTGTAATGTTTTGTGGCTGTCAAAACATGAGCAATGTGGATAAATTGATATTTTGTAAGGTCTCCTGGCTTCAAAGAAGGCCAGTCTTTTTTAAAATGGAAGCTGAGATCAAGCTCATGGGAGCATGACCTCAAACTAGCAGCAGGGAAGCTTTAAGAAGAGTTTCACGCTACAAAGTATTGTTTTACCAAAAGGAGTAGTGGATGTTTGGAAAAGACTTTTAGCAGAGGCCAATAAACAGTGTATGAATTTAAATATGTTTGGAACAGAGTTCTATCCTAAGATTTTAATTAAAAAACACAAAAAACTCCACCTGGTCTTTTTACGACCTCTCATTTCTACAGTATGTTTCTATGTAACTATATACAGTATTTAAAATGCTTCATATTTATCTGCCTAAAAAAAAAAAAAGTTTATTTTTTAACTCAAAATATAAACTTTCATTGCTTCGACCACTGAAGAATGCAAAGTTGACAAGACCTTAGTCATCAAAATAGAATTTGCTGAAAAAGTGGACACCTGACTATCATGAATATATGAGCTTGCTGAACATCTCAGTCTAAAACCATGGCATTAATATGAAGATGTCTTCCCCCTTTGTTGGGGAAAGCAACTTTTTTTCCCAGAAGGGTGGGGTTGTGTCTCTAGGAGTTTGTGCCCATTCAGCCAAAAACATTTCAGGTCGGGTACTGATTTTGGAAGAAAAGACCTGGAATTGTAATTCTTCCCAAAGGTAGAGCTGAGGTCAGGGCTCTGTGCAGCAGTGTTATAGTGGAGTTCCACCCTAAAATTATACTTACCTCCATCTTCTCGCTCCGGGTCACCTGAAAAACAAATGGATAATCACTCCCAGGAATCAATGCGCCTGCACCGGCCCGACGTCAGTTCCGGTGCAGGCGCCGTCATACCTCGCAAAACAGCTTCTGGGCATGCCCAGAAGCTGTGCAGGGATGACGCTGCGGCACCGGGAGTGACGGTGGGGCCGGTGCAGTGCATCGTGGGACCGAAGAAGACGGAAGAGGACACAGAAGAGGATCGCGCTGGCTTCAAGCTGCCCACACCTGAGATGGCAGCACTGGACAAGACATTTTCAAGGTAAGTATTTCTTCTTGCAGGTAAGTGCAACCCGGGACAGATCAGAGGCTATCCATTGTGGAATGTACTAGCCCTGACTGTCCCGGGGGTATTTTTATTAGAAAAAACGTTTACTGGGTGGAACTCCGCTTTAATTTTGGCAGCAAATTTCAATTTAGTTTTAGCTTTAGTCTTAGGACTAAAATGGCATTTTAGTTTTAGTCCTATTTTAGTCTTCTGCAAGTGTTTTAGTTTTAGTCGTCTAAAACTCCAGTACATTTTAGTCGACTAAAACATCCTACATTTTAGTCGACTAAAACGTCCTACATTTTAGTCGACTAAAACGTCCTACATTTTAGTCGACTAAAACGTCCTACATTTTAGTCGACTAAAACTAATTTTAGTCATCTATAATCGAATGGGTGTAGTTCAATTGTAATTTGTAATGCATTATTTAAACATTTCTCTACAATTTCCAAACTCATTATATACTACTGCTGGTCCTGGAGTGAGACATCTAATATGTTATTATTTATGGTATTAAGCTTTGAGCATGCACCAGTGTTAATTTTGGCAGCAAATTTCGATTTAGTTTTAGTTATAGTCTTTTGACTAAAATGCCATTTTAGTTTTAGTCGTATTTTAGTCTTAAGACTAAAATGCCATTTTAGTTTTAGTCATATTTTAGTCATCTGAATTGTTTTAGCTTAATGCCCCATACACACGTGCAGATTATCTGCAGACTTTTGTCTGCAGACTTACCAAAACCAGATAATATGAGGTCAAACCTAAACACTTTCAATTTGTATGCTATCCGGCAGGCCCTTGCACTACATAGAAAAGGTAAGTCTGCAGACAAAAGTCTGCAGATAATCTGCACGTGTGTACGGGGCATTAGTCGTATTTTAGTCGACGAAAATTGTGTTAATTTTGTTGACGAAAAAGTTTTAGTCGGGTTTAGTTGACTGAATTAACACTGCTGTGCAGGCCACTTGAGTAAGTAGGCCACCTCCACATCAACTCCTCAAACCATGTCTTTATGGAGCTGGCTTTGTACACAGGGTACACAGGGGTACAGTCATGCTGGAACATAAAAAGACCTTCCTGTTATCACAAGGTTGTCAGTACAGAATTGTCTAAAAGGTTGTAGCAGTAACAGTGACATTAACTGGAGAGAGACACCGGAACTCAATCATTTAGTAGTGCGTCCACATAACTTTCATCAATTAGGTAGATTTGGTTTTCTTGGCTATGTAACATAGAAATAAGGCAGTAGGGAGGCAAGGTTATGTGACTTGGTTTGCAGAAACCTGGCTAAACCACTAAGAATTAATCTGGGCAAATTTATAAGCCAAGTGCCGAATTGGGTCGCTATCATGGAAGATCTGGTGTTAAATGCCAGCAGGGGTTAGTCCTATGCTCCACAGACTGCACAAATCCAAAATTGAAGAAAGTTCGAACACAGGTAAATTTATTCATCTGGACAACATGAACAACGATGCCCAGCCTGGAACCTCCTCCTCCGACACATTACATCCACAAGGCTGGTCTCAATTGTAGAGCATTGTGGGTGAAACGCATCACAGGAGGATCTTACAGGAGGTGACTCTCTGTTCATGATGTCTGGATGAATAAAGTTACCAGAGTTTACATTTTCTTTGGCATGCACCTGGCCTTTTCCTTTGGATTTGTGCTGAGAATCAAGATCATGGAATCATGAACTCAACCTAGCATTGGCTACTGGATAAACCCGCTTGGACTTATATAGATGGATAGAAAAGTTTTTGATAGACCAAAAATATTGAGAGATTGTTGGAGTTTCCCGGTTTGTGAATGTCTGCGGTAGTAACAAGCAATAATGAGGTAAGAAGATTTATATTAAGCAAGTTCTCAGTTTCAACATCTCTTAATAGTAAAATAAATCTTTGCAGGGTTTACAATTTTAGGAGAGTGTTCACTTCATTAGCGATAATCTGAATAACCTTTAAATTTGCATTGCTCTTGGTATTCTTAAGCTGTTTTCCCATCCCTGAGAATGAAATGTTCATAAAGTAAATGTCAGAAAGAAAATTAATATGTTTAGAAATTAAAAAGTGCTGACATTGAGGAGGTATAGATGTTCAATAAAACCAGACATTACTTCTCCATAACTGAAAGGAGGAAGAGGTTTATGTCAAATAAACCTCATTGAGGCTGCTACAATTTATTTACTGTATATTTTAAAGTGAGCCTGTCATGAAAGAAATAGAGGGGTGCCATGGCTCCTCTATTACTGAAAATGCTAATTATCTGGCTTCAATACTTACTGAAAAAGTTAGACATTTTGAAACTACTAAAGCCATTGGATCAATATTGATCTAAAATTCCTTCTGTAATCTATTTACTGTACCTATTTATCTATCTACCAGCATATTTGTATTTTATCTATCTATTCTATCTATCTATCTATCTATCTATCTATCTATCTATCTATCTATCTATCTATCTATCTATCTATCTATCTATCTATCTATCTATCTATCTATCTATCTATCTATCTATCTATCTATCTGTAGCCAGGTTCTGGGCTACAGCAATATGGAGAAGGAGACATGGGCCTTTAATATTCTTGCCCTTACTGAGATACCAATGTTATGCGGCACCATCATCCTCCAGCCAGCAGGGGGAGAGCTAAAGCCAAGCAAGCCTATAGACTTCTATAAGGAGTGATGAGAATCCTGGGAGTTGTTGTTTGAGACAGCAGCCATAATGTGGCTACACTAAAATGCTTTCTTTCTTTCTTTCTTTCTTTCTTTCTTTCTTTCTTTCTTTCTTTCTTTCTTTCTTTCTTTCTTTCTTTCTTTCTTTCTTTCTTTCTTTCTTTCTTTCTTTCTTTCTTTCTTTCTTTCTTTCTTTCTTTCTCTCTCTCTCTCTTCTCTGTCATGCTTTGAAATAATGTATTCATTACTCTATCTATTTAATACTCTATTATCTATCTCTCTGTAGCACTGCCCCCTTGAGGGTTGCTGGTTTTTCACACTTCTGGATTCCCCTGGGTTACCCGTAGCAACTGAATGCAAAATCTTAGCACTCTACTTTCTTGGCTCAGTCAATGAACAGTCTAGGGGTTGTTGTTTTTGTTGTTCTATTTGATATTGGGAAGGGAAGAGTGGGATACTCCAACACTTGAACTATTTACAATGCTGAGGACTTCTATCTGAGAATGCGGTAAGGCCGCAGTTTCATCCTGCCACTAGATGAATTTGAGGTAATGTTCCTTTTAACCACTTGCCGACCGCTCACATTGAGCGTACTGCGGCAAAGTGGTTCGTTATCGTCCAGCGACGTAGACCTACGTCGCTGGACTCCTCCCCCTGTAGGCGGCGCTCGCGCGCCGCCGGAGGCGCGCTCCCGCCGTTTTCATTCACAGCGGGAGTCGGGCCAGGGGAGGAGCGGCGGCGGTCGCCGCTGCTCTGCCCTGATCGTCGGGGAATCGAGTGAGGAGATCCGCCCGCCTGTGTAAACAGAGCGGGCGGATCTCCTAAGTGACAGGGAGTGACAGATCGGAGTGTTCAGCATAGCTGAACCTGCGATCTGTCCCTGTGTCACTCAGTCACCTCCCCCCACACGTCAGTAAGCACCAGGCATACATTAACCCCTCTCTCTCTCCAATAAAATTAACCCCTTCACTGCCAGTGTCATTTTTACAGTAACAGTGCATATGTATAGCACTGATTACTGCAGTAATGTCACTGGTCCCCCCAAAAGTGTCAAAAATGTCAGTCAAGGGTCCGATCTGTCCGCCGCAATGTCGCAGTCCCGCAAAAAAAAATCGCACATCACCGCCATTACGCGTTAAAAAAAAAACACCAAAAATGACAGAAATCTTTCCCGTAGTTAGTAAACGCAATAACTTTTGCGCAAACCAATCAAAATACGCTTATCGTGATTTTTTTTACCAAACATAGGTAGCAGAAAACAAATTGGCCAGAAATTTTAAAAAAATTTGATTTTTACATTTTTTTGGGGGAATTTCATATAAAAAAATGTTAAAAATATTGTTATTTTTTCAAAATAAACGCTCTTTTTTTGTTTTTAGCACAAAAAGTAAAAAGCGCACAGGTGATCAAATACCACCAAAAGAAAGCTCTGTTTGTGGGAAAAAAAGGACGTAAATTTCGTTTGGGTATGGCGTCGCACGACCGCGCAATTGTCAGTTAAAGTCGCACAGCGCCGAATCGCAAAAAGTGGCCTGGACGTAAGACAGCAAAATCCTCCGGTGGTAAAGTGGTTAATACTTATCTTCAGGGCAAACTCCTAGTACCCCCTTACTGTCCACCAGCTGACACCTGTCCACTGACTACTCTACTCCGGAGTGGTCACCTTCATGGTCAGGCCCCATAGGCACGATCCTCTGTACTCACCATACTGCTTTCTAGGTTCTCCAGTGTCTCAACTCCTCCAGTCAGCTCTCCTGGACCTTTGGGTTCAGCTCCATACTTCTGGCTCACCAGGCCAACTGTGACCATACACCAACCACTGCAGAAGAGGAGGCAGCCGCCACCCTCCTTCCGGGACTCTGCTCACCAGCCAAAGACCCTGTGCACATGTGCTCCTGGCTTTATATACTACACGCCACAATGCACTGAGACAGCAGTCTGTGCCAATCACTGTGGCTGTATCAAAGCCTGTGTTCCCATTGGTCAGGTTTCCTCCACTGTGCAAATGTGCCTCCACATTGGACCAGTGGGGACACTCCCTCAGACCATATGAATCACACACTGAGCACACTGAGCAGACCTAACTCCCTGTTAAGCAGAGAGAATATATAATTTATAATATAATATATAATTTACCTGCTGCTCCTCTGATAGGCATACAGAGCCAAAACTATACTCTCTCTCTAGCACCTACCTAGAAGGGTGCTACATATCTAATTATCTATTGATTACTGTATTCATCCATCTAACAACAAATCAATATCTATCTATCTATCTATCTATCTATCTATCTATCTATCTATCTATCTATCTATCTATCTATCTATCTATCTATCTATCTATCTATCTATCTATCTATCTATCTATCTATCTATCTATCTATCTATCTATCTATCTATCTATCTATCTATCTATCTATCTATCTATCTATCTATCTATCTATCTATCTATCTGTAGCCAGGTTCTGGGCTACAGCAATATGGAGAAGGAGACATGGGCCTTTAATATTCTTGCCCTTACTGAGATACCAATGTTATGCGGCACCATCATCCTCCAGCCAGCAGGGGGAGAGCTAAAGCCAAGCAAGCCTATAGACTTCTATAAGGAGTGATGAGAATCCTGGGAGTTGTTGTTTGAGACAGCAGCCATAATGTGGCTACACTAAAATGCTTTCTTTCTTTCTTTCTTTCTTTCTTTCTTTCTTTCTTTCTTTCTTTCTTTCTTTCTTTCTTTCTTTCTTTCTTTCTTTCTTTCTTTCTTTCTTTCTTTCTTTCTTTCTTTCTTTCTTTCTTTCTTTCTTTCTTTCTTTCTTTCTTTCTTTCTCTCTCTCTCTCTCTCTCTCTCTCTCTCTCTCTCTCTCTTCTCTGTCATGCTTTGAAATAATGTATTCATTACTCTATCTATTTAATACTCTATTATCTATCTCTCTGTAGCACTGCCCCCTTGAGGGTTGCTGGTTTTTCACACTTCTGGATTCCCCTGGGTTACCCGTAGCAACTGAATGCAAAATCTTAGCACTCTACTTTCTTGGCTCAGTCAATGAACAGTCTAGGGGTTGTTGTTTTTGTTGTTCTATTTGATATTGGGAAGGGAAGAGTGGGATACTCCAACACTTGAACTATTTACAATGCTGAGGACTTCTATCTGAGAATGCGGTAAGGCCGCAGTTTCATCCTGCCACTAGATGAATTTGAGGTAATGTTCCTTTTAACCACTTGCCGACCGCTCACATTGAGCGTACTGCGGCAAAGTGGTTCGTTATCGTCCAGCGACGTAGACCTACGTCGCTGGACTCCTCCCCCTGTAGGCGGCGCTCGCGCGCCGCCGGAGGCGCGCTCCCGCCGTTTTCATTCACAGCGGGAGTCGGGCCAGGGGAGGAGCGGCGGCGGTCGCCGCTGCTCTGCCCTGATCGTCGGGGAATCGAGTGAGGAGATCCGCCCGCCTGTGTAAACAGAGCGGGCGGATCTCCTAAGTGACAGGGAGTGACAGATCGGAGTGTTCAGCATAGCTGAACCTGCGATCTGTCCCTGTGTCACTCAGTCACCTCCCCCCACACGTCAGTAAGCACCAGGCATACATTAACCCCTCCCTCTCCAATAAAATTAACCCCTTCACTGCCAGTGTCATTTTTACAGTAACAGTGCATATGTATAGCACTGATTACTGCAGTAATGTCACTGGTCCCCCCAAAAGTGTCAAAAATGTCAGTCAAGGGTCCGATCTGTCCGCCGCAATGTCGCAGTCCCGCAAAAAAAAATCGCACATCACCGCCATTACGCGTTAAAAAAAAAAACACCAAAAATGACAGAAATCTTTCCCGTAGTTAGTAAACGCAATAACTTTTGCGCAAACCAATCAAAATACGCTTATCGTGATTTTTTTTACCAAACATAGGTAGCAGAAAACAAATTGGCCAGAAATTTTAAAAAAATTTGATTTTTACATTTTTTTGGGGGAATTTCATATAAAAAAATGTTAAAAATATTGTTATTTTTTCAAAATAAACGCTCTTTTTTTGTTTTTAGCACAAAAAGTAAAAATCGCACAGGTGATCAAATACCACCAAAAGAAAGCTCTGTTTGTGGGAAAAAAAGGACGTAAATTTCGTTTGGGTATGGCGTCGCACGACCGCGCAATTGTCAGTTAAAGTCGCACAGCGCCGAATCGCAAAAAGTGGCCTGGACGTAAGACAGCAAAATCCTCCGGTGGTAAAGTGGTTAATACTTATCTTCAGGGCAAACTCCTAGTACCCCCTTACTGTCCACCAGCTGACACCTGTCCACTGACTACTCTACTCCGGAGTGGTCACCTTCATGGTCAGGCCCCATAGGCACGATCCTCTGTACTCACCATACTGCTTTGTAGGTTCTCCAGTGTCTCAACTCCTCCAGTCAGCTCTCCTGGACCTTTGGGTTCAGCTCCATACTTCTGGCTCACCAGGCCAACTGTGACCATACACCAACCACTGCAGAAGAGGAGGCAGCCGCCACCCTCCTTCCGGGACTCTGCTCACCAGCCAAAGACCCTGTGCACATGTGCTCCTGGCTTTATATACTACACGCCACAATGCACTGAGACAGCAGTCTGTGCCAATCACTGTGGCTGTATCAAAGCCTGTGTTCCCATTGGTCAGGTTTCCTCCACTGTGCAAATGTGCCTCCACATTGGACCAGTGGGGACACTCCCTCAGACCATATGAATCACACACTGAGCACACTGAGCAGACCTAACTCCCTGTTAAGCAGAGAGAATATATAATTTATAATATAATATATAATTTACCTGCTGCTCCTCTGATAGGCATACAGAGCCAAAACTATACTCTCTCTCTAGCACCTACCTAGAAGGGTGCTACATATCTAATTATCTATTGATTACTGTATTCATCCATCTAACAACAAATCAATATCTATCTATCTATCTATCTATCTATCTATCTATCTATCTATCTATCTATCTATCTATCTATCTATCTATCTATCTATCTATCTATCTATCTATCTATCTATCTGTCTATCTGTCTGTCTGTCTGTCTGTCTGTCTGTCTGTCTGTCTGTCTGTCTATCTGTCTGTCTGTCTGTCTGTCTGTCTATCTATCTGTCTATCTGTCTGTCTGTCTGTCTGTCTATCTGTCTGTCTGTCTGTCTGTCTGTCTGTCTGTCTGTCTGTCTATCTATCTATCTATCTATCTATCTATCTATCTATCTATCTATCTGTCTGTCTGTCTGTCTGTCTGTCTGTCTGTCTGTCTGTCTGTCTGTCTGTCTGTCTGTCTGTCTGTCTGTCTGTCTGTCTGTCTATCTGTCTATCTATCTATCTATCTATCTATCTCGTTTTTATATTTTTCATCTATCTGTCTCAGTAGTATTAAGCACATGATGTTTCTTATTATTTAGCTCTTTTATAATACTTTTAAAATGCCTAAATAAGTACTACTAGTTTTATATTCATTCTATCATTCACATACAAAGGTTGACAAGGAAATTTTATCCTTCACATCTCAACCACTGAAATGACTTCCATTGTAGATAAGTCTTGACCGTTTCTTATAACATTGTATTACATGGATACATTTGGTATTGCTGTATTCTTAAATGTTTCTGGCCTTTTGGATGTATGATCACATACGGAGCCATGAATCAACGGCAGTTATGAAAATGAATGTAATCTGTTACATATTTTACTGTAAGGCAGAATGGCAGGTAGGGGAACAAATCGGGAGCAAAGCTGTTTTTTAAACAATGTGTCATTTTATTCTTTTTGCCGGTATCGTGGAGAAATGTCATTTCAACGCTTATCTGAAAAGCTGTGGAAAATAGTGGACCTGCAATTTCCTTTACAGTCCCATGCTGATAATACAGAAGGGGTCTCCAGGAAGCTAATTGGTCTTAAAATTTTCCATAATTATACTTTTTGAAGATTAATAGTGCGCCGAGGTACCCAAACAAAGGACAAAATATAATTGTATATTAACTTGTTCAATTAAACACAGCTGTAGTGAGTTTTCAAATAATGAACAATTTTGTTTGTGACAAAGAAAGTAGAGGGCAGATTACTCCACCTCGAGGAAGCACAAATATGCTTTCAAAACAAGTCGTCATTGTTAAAACACACATAAAAGAAATTGATGGATTTCTCTGTCCTTTTTGTTTCTTCCCAAGAAAGATTTGTGCAAAACGGATACATTGAAATGTTGACAGAGTCGGTTCACACTGATCTGACTCGAAGTCGCCCCGACTTCGGGCGACTAATGAAGTCGCCCGTGCAGCACGACTTCGGCGCGGCTTGCAACGACTTCTCATAATAGAAGTCAATGCAAGTCGCACCGACTTTGCAAAAAAATAGTGCAGGAACCTTTTTCTAAGTCGGAGCGACTTGAGTCGCTCTGATTAGAACGGTTCCATTGCACAGCATTGGAAGCTACTTGTCAAGTCGCCTGACAAGTCGGATCAGTGTGAACCGGCACTAAGATTCATATTAGGATATTTGAAAACAAAAAGTCTACTATGGAAAGACAGGATGATATTGTAAAATTAAACTCCAGTCTTTTTAGGTATTGGAAAGTTCTAAGCTGATGTTATCAATTTGCCCTAACAAAACTGACATTTACATGGGACCTACTGGGCTGAGCTGGGCCCATTTTTAATCTTCGATCCCCTAATAGTGTGATCTCCCCCCCCCATAGTTTTTACTAGAGATCGACCAATTATCGGCAACACCGATATATCAGTGGCCGATCTGCACTTTCCCCCGATATATCGGAATCAGCTTTTGATTTACCGATTTTGCCGATATTTCAGGGAAAGTGCTTGTACCGGAGTGATGCCTGCAGCTAGAAGCATCACCCCCGGTACCGGTGTCCATAGCCGACGGTCTTGTAATGACAACCAGAAGCCGCTTGGCTGTCATTCCAAGGAGCGGGAGGGGATGTCACCCCCCTCCCGCCGCCTTCCGCGGCTCGCCCAGGTCTCCCGTCCCACCGGGAGACCCGGGAATCCTATTTTCACCGCCGCCATCTGACCGGGTCTCCATTTCTTTGAATTCGGCCTTGCCGCATACCCGGAAGTGATGTCATGACATGACATCACTTCTGGGTACTGGCGGCGCCGAATTAAAAAAACTCACAGCATTCAAAACAGCCAAACTTGGCGTTTTGAATGCTTTTAAGTGCAGAGGAGGGGTTTGGGGTCTTTTAGACCTCCCAGATCCCTCCACCACAGTACCTGTAGACATTAAAAAAATAAATATATATATTTTTTTTCTAATGTCCGAAAATATCGGCAGATATCGGCCGATACCGATATCCGATGACCAAAATATTGTCGAAAAAAACGATATTGGTCGATCACTCGATTTACTGTAACTCTTTTCCTCTCTACCTGGGAGCTTTGGGCGTTCCTGTAGTGGAAATTGGAATGAAGGGTCCTATTCTTTGGCCCACTGGTAGGATTGGTGTAGTTCCATAGGGAGCCAATATACACTATATTGTCAAAAGTATTGGGATGCCTGCCTTTCCTAATATAGTCACATGACATTGTCCATATAACCATATTAGGTCAATATAGTCACCAGCATTACCAACTCTTTGCTACGTGTGGCTTCAGGGCAGGGTATTCTCTGGCTGCAGCTGATTGGGCCAGTGGCCTGCTATCATGTGACTGTCCGGTTCAACCCAAACCCTATCTTATCACCAGTGCAAACATACATTATATTACCAAAAGTATTGGGACACCTGCCTTTACATGCAAATGAACTTTAATGGCATTCCAGTCTTAGTCTGTGGGGTTCAATATTGATTTGGCTCACCCTTTGCAGCTATAACAGCTTCAAATCTTATGGGAAGGCTGTCCACAAGGTTTAGGAGTGTGTCTATGGGAATGTTTGAACATTCTTCAAGAAGCGCATTTGAGAGGTCAGGCACTGATGTGGACAAGAAGGCCTGGCTAGCAGTCTACGCTCTAATTCACCCCAAAGGTGTTCTATCAGGTTGAGGTCAGCACTCTGTGCAGGCCAGTCAAGTTCCCCCACTACAAACTCTCTCATCCATGTCCTTATGGACCTTGCTTTGTGCACTGATACGCAGTCATGTTGGATCAGGAAAGGGCCATCCCCAAACTGTACCCACAAAGCTGGGAGCATGAAATTGTCTGAAATGTCTTGGTATGCTGACGCCTCAAGAGTTACCTTCACTGGAACTAAGGGGCCAAGCCCAACCCCTGAAAAACAACCCCGCACCATAATCTCCACTATACCAAATTATTTGAACCAGTGCACAAAGCAAGGTCCATAATGACATGAATGAGCGAGTTTTGGGTGGAGAAACATGACTGGTCTGCACAGAGTCCTGACCTCAACCCTATAGAACACCTTTGGGACGGATTAGTGCAAAGACTGCGAGCCAGGCCTTCTCGTCCAACATCAGTGCCTGACCTCACAAATGTGCTTCTGGAAGAATTGTCAAACATTCCCATAGACACACTCCTAAACCTTGTGGACAGCCTTCCCAGAAGAGTTGAAGCTGTTATAGCTGCAAAGGGTGGGCCAACTCAATATTGAACCCTACGGACTAAGACTGGGATGCCATTAAAGTTCATGTGTGTGTAAAGGCAGGCGTCCCAATACTTTTGGTAATATAATGTATGTTTGCACTAGGGATAGACCATTTATCGGCAAGGCCAATATATTGGGGGCCGATATATCAGTATCGGCCCTGGAACTGGCCGATATTGCTGATATTTTTGTGCTGTCATTCTGCCTTCTTAGGCCGCCTCCCTCGCCTTGAACAGCCTCGTCTGGAGTCGGGACTAGTCTCGCGGGAGTGTATCACAGCCATACACCCACAGCAACCCGGTGCCAGCCAACCATCCACACTCACAGGCCCTGTACCAGCCAGCCACCCACAGGCCCTGTACCAGCCAGCCACCCACAGGCCTTGTACCTGCCAGCAACAGGCACTGTACCAGCCAGCCAGCCACCCACAGGCCCTGTACCTGCCAGCCTCCCACAGCCCCTGTGCCAGCCACCCACCCACCACAGGGTGCCAGACAGCCAGCCACCCACAAACAGGGTGCCAGACAGCCAGCCACCCACAGGCCCTGAACCAGCCAGCCACAGTCACTGTCCCAGCCAGTCGCCCACAGGCCCTGTCCCAGGCAGCCACCCACAGCCCCTGTGCCAGCCAGCCACCCACCACAGGGTGCCTTGGACAGCCTCGTCTGGAGTCGGAACTAGTCTCGTGGGAGCCATACACCCACTCACAGCAGCCCGGTGCCAGCCAGCCATCCACACTCATAGGCCCTGTACCAGCCAACCAACCACAGGCACTGTACCAGCGAGCCAGCCAGCCAGCCACCCACAGGCCATGTACCAGCCAGCCACCCACAGGCCTTGTACCTGCCAGCCACAGGCACTGTACCAGCCAGCCACCCACAGGCACTGTACCAGCCAGCCACAGGCCCTGTACCAGCCAGCCTTCCACAGCCCCTGTGCCAGCCAACCACCCACCCACCACAGGGTGCCAGACAGCCAGGCACCCACAGGCTCTGAACCAGCCAGCCACAGGCACTTTACCAGCCAGTCACCCACAGGCCCTGTACCAGCCAGCCATCCACAGTCCCTTTGCCAGCCACCCACCTACCACAGGGTGCCAGCCAGACAGCCACCCACCACTGGGTGCCAGCCAGCCATCCACCACAGTATGCCAGCCAGCCACCCACCACAGGGTGCCAGCAAGACAGCAATTAAGCATTAAACAAAAATTAACATGTTCAGTACCAGATTTGTGTCAAAAATTGAATGTACAAAATATCGTCCCATATCGACCGATACCGATACGCTGTGACCAAAATATTGGTATTGGTATCGGCCCTGAAAAAACCATATCGGTCTATCCCTAGTTTGCACTGGTGATGAGATAGGGTTTTGCTTGAAACGAAAGGTCAAGCTACACGTAGGAAAAAGTTGGTGATGCTGGTAACTATGTTGACCTAATATGGTAATATTTGGACAATGTCACATGACTATATTAGGTCAATGATGTCACCAGAACCCATGATCCTTTCTTGCAAGCAGCTTCAGGGCAAGGAATTCCCCAGACATATTTGATTGGCCTACTATCATGTGACTACTTCCCGGGGGTACGGCCTGAACCATAGCTCATCACTAGTCTCCACACCCCATGGTTTTTTTAATTGTTAGTTCTTCAGTGTAAAGTCCCTTTTAGGATTAGCTTCTCCCTGTAGCTGCTGAGCAGTAGGCCCTGACACTCCCTCACTAGAGAAATATAAGGATCGGGTTCTGGATAGCGAGGGTCCTTTTGGTGGGACCCCTCCAGTGTTATAAAAACTCCTTTTCTTATTAGTCTAGTAGTGGACTGCCATGTGTGCCCGGAAAGAAGGTGTCTCTCCTTGGGGGGATGCAGAGACTGCACCGTGTTGGCCAATAACCCCTTTTTGAAAATAGGACTGGAACACTTTCTAATTGGTGGTGCAAGTGTTGGCCTCTCTCCCCCAAAGGACTGTTTGTAATGGTCCTAGTGAACAAGTGTCGTAATAGCTTGACTATCGTTGTATTTACCGTTACTACATACATTTTTCTCTCTCTTATGAGAGAAATTGTCTGGTTCTTTCATTCTTCTATGTACAGTATTTGGGAATTATTAGACTTGTATCTGAGAACAGAGTGAGGCACATTAAAAGAACAGATAAAAAGAGCAATAAATCCGTTAAATCTGGCGCAAAGCCACAGGGTACCTGTGTTCCTCCTATTTGGGAACAGAGGTCTCTGTGTTCATTCCATAAGCCCATCCCCCACACAGTTAGAAAACACCCCCTAGAGACACATTTAACCTTTTGATCGCCCCTGGTGTTAACCCTTTCCTGCCAGTGTCATTAGTACAGTAAGTGCCGGTTCACATTAGTGCGATCACAGAGATCGCATGTAATTCGGAGCGCACTGCTCCTAAATTACATGCGATCTCAGTGCGGTGCAAATTTCAGCCATACACTTTGTATGGCTGAATTCGCACCGCAATCGCACTAAACACGCACATGACCCTTTTTTTTTGACCACAGCAGAATCGGATCGCATGGTGGTTCACACTAGTGCGTTCCGATTCTGTGCGAACTTGCAGATCTCAACTGGGGGTGTCATTAAATTTTAACTGACACCCCCTGCATATCACATATGGCAGTGTGAACTGCCAGGGGTGCGGATGCGATGCGGGAACACATCGCATATTCGCAGTGTTCTCGCATCGCAGAAGTGTGAACCGGGACTAACAGTGCATATTTTTTAGCACTGATTACTGTAGTAATGTCACTGGTCCCCCCAAAAGTGTCAAAAATATCAGTTAGGGGTCAGATCTGTCCGCCGCATTGTCGCAGTCCCGCTAAAAATCGCCGCCATTACTAATAAAAAAAATAAATAAAAACAACATAAATCTTTCCCCTAGTTTGGAGAAGCGATAACTTTTGCGTAAACCAATCAATATACACTTATTGGGATTTTTTTTTAACCAAAAAAATGTTGTAGAATAGAAATTGGCCTAAAATGGTGAAAAAATTTTTTTTTGGGGGAATGTTATATAGCAGAAAGTAAAAAATATTGTTTTTTTTTAAAAAATTGTCGTTATTTTTTTTGTTTATAGCGCAAAAAATAAAACTTGCACAGGTGATCAAATACCACCAAAATAAAGCTCTATTTGTGGGGGAAAAAAGGACATAAATTTTATTTGGGCACATCTTTGCACGTGCAATTGTCAGTTAAAATAATGCAGTGTCGAATCGCAAAAAAATGGCCTGGGTCAATAAAGGGAAAAGTGGATAAAGACCTTGCAAAATCATGTAATCCATTCTGTAAAAAGATTATATAATATGCAGTGTGTCTTCTTGTAGAACTTTATTGGGGAAAATACCTTATTTACAGCACTGCTGGGCGCTCACGTGATCTACTGGAGCTCTTCTGCAGAGGGAGAGGCTGAGATCCCCCCTGACATCAGCCCGCTCTGAGCGCTGCAGAGGGAGGGGATGCTGACGTCAGCCGGGAGGAGAAGAGAAGAGACCCGACGGGTCACGTGAGCGCCCAGCAGCAGTGTAAATAAGGTATTTTCCACAATAAAGTTACACAAGGAGACATACTGCACATTATATAATCTTTTTACAGAACAAAGTACATGATTTTACAAGAACTTTGAATTGGACTTATTTTCGGGGTAGGGCTTATATTGCAGCTATCTCAGAAACTCACGCTAGGTCTTATTTTCGCAAGAGGGCTTATTTTCGGGGAAACACAGTTGTCCCACAGCTATTCTTACTCCTTTAACATAGCACTACGATTTAAAGGGTAGAGAGCAGCATTGGGGGGAGACCTATAATCCAATTAGTGATCCCATGTATAATGCAATACATTATAATATAACAATATTATATTAAAACTTGTAAAAATAAATAAGATTGCCCCCCCCCCCAAAAAAAAAGGTTTCTTAAAAAAAAATGAAAGGGGGCGCTGTCTGCTGACCATAAACTTCCTGGATTCCCTACATGATTTCTCTTAGCTTTTCTCTGCCATTTCTAAGGACTACACATCCTGCAAGCAATAATTCCTGTACTGATTCCGCCCCCTGAAACTCCTCCTCTCAGCACCTCTGTAGATCAGAAGGCAGGCTCTGCAAATGTGTGACACAGCAGTGAGTACTCACAGGACATAGCACCCTGCACATGCTTAGTTTGGTGTGTATTGCTATAGAGTTTTTTTTTTTCTTAGAAGGGTTCATGTGATCAGCACAGAGCCAATCAGCACTGTCCAGACAGAGGGTCAGGGGCCCTGCAGTCTCATAGGACAGTAAAAAAAGAATGAAAACTCCTCCTACAAGCTTTAACCAGACACTGATAGAAGTCACAAGACTGCTATATACTGCTGATGAGAAAATGTATTTAGCAGGTTAAATTTACTAAAATAATTGCATTTCTATGTTCTGTGTACTGTGGGAGATCAGATAGAGCAGGGATACTCAAACTATGGCCCTCCAGCTGTTGCAGAACTACACGTCCCATGAGGCATTGTAAAACTCTGACATTCACAGACATGACTAGGCATGATGGGAATTGTAGTTCCTGAACAACTGGAGGGCCATAGTTTGAAGACCCCTGAGATAGAGTGACTGCGGGCTCCTGGGTTTAGTAACACTTTAGCAGGAGTAGGCTATCTGAAATACAATGAGGAAATAAATATATAAGTTTACATTGACCATAGATAAACTGGCAAGGAGAGTAAGCCTTTACAGCCAAACGTTGAATATAAGCATGAACTGCCCCCTCTGTACTGCCTGTTCCCACCATTCACTACCCTCCTATGCTGCCTGTCCCCATCATCAACTGCCCCCTCTGTACTGCCGGTCCCCACCATTCACTACCCCCTTATGCTGCCTGTTCCCATCATCAACTGCCCCCTGTGTACTGCTGGTCCCCACCATTCACTACCCCCTTATGCTGCCTTTCCCCATCATCAACTGCCCCCTCTGTACTGCCTGTCCCCACCATTCACTACCCTCCTATGCTGCTGGTCCTCATCATCAACTGCCCCCTGTGTACTGCTGGTCCCCACCATTCACTACCCCCTTATGCTGCCTTTCCCCATCATCAACTGCCCCCTCTGTACTGCCTGTCCCCACCATTCACTACCCTCCTATGCTGCCGGTCCTCATCATCAACTACCCCCTCTGTACTGCCTGTCCCCACCATTATTTACCCTCCTATGCTGCCTGTCCTCATCATCAACTGCCCCCTTGTACTGCCTGTCCCTACCATTCACTACCCTCCTATGCTGCCTGTCCCCATCATCAACTGCCCCCTCTTTACTGCCTGTCCCCACCATTCACTACCCCCCTATGCTGCCTGTCCCCATCATCAACAGCCCCCTCTGTACTGCCGGTCCCCACCATTCACTACCCCCTTATGCTGCCTTTCCCCATCATCAACAGCCCCCTCTGTACTGCCTGTTCCCACCATTCACTACCCCCCTATGCTGCCTGTCCCCATCATCAACAGCCCCCTCTGTACTGCCGGTCCCCACCATTCACTACCCTCCTATGCTGCCTGTCCTCATCATCAACTGCCCCCTTGTACTGCCTGTCCCTACCATTCACTACCCCCTTATGCTGCCTTTCCCCATCATCAACTGCCCCCTCTGTACTGCCTGTTCCCACCATTTACTACCCTCCTATGCTGCCTGTTCCCATCATCAACTGCCCCCTCTTTACTGCCTGTCCCCACCATTCACTACCCCCCTATGCTGCCTGTCCCCATCATCAACAGCCCCCTCTGTACTGCCGGTCCCCACCATTCACTACCCCCCTATGCTGCCTGTCCCCATCATCAACAGCCCCCTCTGTACTGCCTGTCCCCACCATTCACTACCCCCCTATGCTGCCTGTCCCCATCATCAACAGCCCCCTCTGTACTGCCTGTCCCCACCATTCACTACCCTCCTATGCTGCTGGTCCTCATCATCAAATGCCCCCTCTGTACTGCCTGTCCCCACCATTCACTACCCTCCTATGCTGCCTGTCCTCATCATCAACTGCCCCCTTGTACTGCCTGTCCCTACCATTCACTACCCCCTTATGCTGCCTTTCCCCATCATCAACTGCCCCCTCTGTACTGCCTGTTCCCACCATTCACTACCCTCCTATGCTGCCTGTTCCCATCATCAACTGCCCCCTCTGTACTGCCTGTCCCCACCATTCACTACCCTCCTATGCTGCCCTGTCCCCATCATCAACAGCCCCCTCTGTACTGCCTGTCCCCACCATTCACTACCCCCTTATGCTGCCTTTCCCCATCATCAACAGCCCCCTCTGTACTGCCTGTTCCCACCATTCACTACCCTCCTATGCTGCCTGTCCCCATCATCAACAGCCCCCTCTGTACTGCCGGTCCCCACCATTCACTACCCCCTTATGCTGCCTGTCCCCATCATCAACAGCCCCCTCTGTACTGCCTGTCTCCACCATTCACTACCCTCCTATGCTGCTGGTCCTCATCATCAAATGCCCCCTCTGTACTGCCTGTCCCCACCATTCACTACCCTCCTATGCTGCCTGTCCTCATCATCAACTGCCCCCTTGTACTGCCTGTCCCTACCATTCACTACCCCCTTATGCTGCCTTTCCCCATCATCAACTGCCCCCTCTGTACTGCCTGTTCCCACCATTCACTACCCTCCTATGCTGCCTGTTCCCATCATCAACTGCCCCCTCTGTACTGCCTGTCCCCACCATTCACTACCCTCCTATGCTGCCCTGTCCTCATCATCAACTGCCCCCTCTGTGCCTGTCCCTACCATTCACTACCCTCCTATGCTGCCTGTCCCCATCATCAACTGCCCCCTCTGTACTGCCTGTCCCCACCATTCACCACTCTCCTATGCTGCCGGTCCCCATCATCAACTGCCCCCTCTGTACTGCCTCTGCCTCCCCTTTTTGTACTGCTTGTAGTTTTTCTCTGACGAACACAGGGACATTTTTTTCCTTCCATTGACACCACCAATGCAAGGAAGGTTTGTCCCCACGCTAATACTGGTGCATTTCTTCCGTCATCACTGTCCACAGTATTTTGTGGGCACAAGGTCTGTGGCATATGTGTGCTGTGTATACACAGAATAGGCTCAAGTCTTATTTATTCATCCCTTTGAGGCAACTCCCACTGTTATGCACATTTTTCCTATATTCACCATGGCACGCCAACTTGTTTCTGTTCTTTTCCTCCAGGATATCCCCGGTCTTTCATTATCCTACTTATGCTCAGATGTTGTCACATGGTTTTCACTTTTTAACTGCAAAGCCAGACAGATTACCCTTATGGGTGTTAATGTTTACGTATTGTTTATACTATTTAAATATAGGGGTGTGGTTTAGTGGGTGTAATTAAAACTGGGCATGGTCAGTAGGGTGTCCCCAGATTAAATTTTAAAATCTGGTCACCTTAGTCTAAGAGGGGATATCCTCTCTCTTTGGAGAGATCTCCTTTTACTTCCTGTTCTGACTTTGGTACAGGAAGTTAGGGATGTCTCCCTGGTACACAAAAAAGGACCCATCTCAATGAATGGGCACACCTGGGCACTGTCCAGAGGCCCCAGGTGCATGGGGGGCAATGATGAGGGATAGGTAAAAAGGGGGGTAAGTGCTGTGCTGGGAGGGGGGGGGGGAATTGCACTGGCGATTTGTCTGTTCATGCTGCTCCTCTTTGACAGGAGTAACTGCAAGGAGCAGCATCAGGCTTCTGCAGGAGAGAGGATTCATCTTTCTCCCCCCTCCTGCAGGGGGTGGAAGAGAGCTAGCGCTGAGACTGAGAAATAACCTCAGCCTCAGTGCAGGAGAGATAGGAGGAGCTGCCTTCAATGCAGGTTAAAAACAGCAGGGGCACTGTGATAGAAGAACCTGATGTATATGGGGCACTTTGATGGGGGAACCTGATATACGAGGACACTGTGATGGGGGAACCTGATGTAAAGGGGGAATGTGATGGGGGAACCTGATATATGGGGAAACTGTTATGGGGGAACCTGATGTAAGGGGACACAGTGATGGGGAACCTGATGTAAAGGGACACTGTGATGGGTGAACCTGATATATGGGGACACTTCCATGGAGGAACCTGATGTAAAGGGGCGCTATGATGTGGGAACCTGATATATAGGGACACTGTTGTGGGGGAGCCTGATGTAAAGGGGCACTGTGATGGGGGAACCTGATATATGGGGACACTGTTAATGGGGGAACCTGATATAAGGGGGAACCTGATGTATATGGGGCACTTTGATGGGGGAACCTGATATATGAGGACACTGTGATGGGGGAACCTGATGTTAATTGGGAATGTGATGGGGGAACCTGATATATGGGGAAACTGTTATGGGGGAACCTGATGTAAGGGGACACAGTGATGGGGAACCTGATGTAAAGGGGCACTGTGATGGGTGAACCTGATATATGGGGACACTGCTATGGAGGAACCTGATGTAAAGGGGCACTATGATGGGGGAACCTGATATATAGGGACACTGTTATGGGGGAGCCTGATGTAAAGGGGCACTGTGATGGAGAAACCTGATATATGGGGACATTGTTTATGGGGGAACCTGATATAAGGGGGAACCTGATGTATATGGTCACTGTGATTGGGGAACCTTATGTGTATGGACACTGTGATGGGGGAACTTGATGTAAGAGTGCACTGTGATGGGGGAACCTTATGTATATGGGCACTGTGATGGGGGAACCTTATTTATATGGGCACTGTGATGGGGGAACCTGATGTAAGGGGGCTCTGTGATGGGGGAGCCTTATGTATATGGGCACTGTGATGGGGAAACCTGATATATATGGGCATTGTGATGGGGGAACCTTATGTATATGGGCACTGTGATGTGGGAACCTGATGTAAGAGGGCACTGTGATGGGGAAACTTTATGTATATGGGCACTGTGATGGAGGAACCTTATGTATATGGGCACTGTGATGGGGGAACCAGATGTAAAGGGCACTGTGATGGGGGGAATCTGATGTATATGGGCACTGTGATGGGGTAACCTGATGTAAGGGGGCACTGTGATGGGGGAACTTTATGTAAATGCGCATTGTGATGGGGGAACCTGATGTAAGGGGGCACTGTGATGGGGGAACCTGATGTACATTATATGAGCACTGTGATGGGGGAACCTAATGTATATGGGCACTGTAATGGGGGAACCTGATGTATATGGGCACTGTGATGGGGGGAACATGATGTAGGAGGGCACTGTGATGGGGAACTTTATGTAAATGCGCATTGTGATGGGGGAACCTGATGTAAGGGGGCACTGTGATGGGGGAACTTTATGTAAATGCGCATTGTGATGGGGGAACCTGATGTAAGGGGGCACTGTGATGGGGGAACATGATGTACATTATATGAGCACTGTGATGGGGGAACCTAATGTATATGGGCACTGTAATGGGGGGACCTGATGTATATGGGCTTTGTGATGGGGGGAACATGATGTAGGAGGGCACTGTGATGGGGGAACCTCATGTACAGTATATATGCATTGTGATAAGGGAAGCATAATGTAAGAGGGCACTGTGATGGGGAAACCTGATGTAAAGGGGCACTGTGATGGGTAAACCTGATATATGGGGACACTGTTATGGAGGAACCTGATGGAAGGGGGTACTGTGATGAGGGAACCTGATGTATATGGGCATTGTGATATGGGGAGCATAATGTAAGAGGGCATTGTGATGGGAATACCTGATGCAGGCTGGTGGGGGCCCCCAGTGCATTATTTTGCACAGGGGGTCATAATGCTATGAAGATAGTACTGGCACAGAAAGTGAAATAAAAAAATAAATACATTAATAAATCACAATCCAGTTCTCAAATGCTCACAGCTACTGAATATTCAAAACATAAAAAGTGTCTAGACATTGCATACTTTCAGACACACTTGTACCACTCTCTTACCTTCAGTACATACAGCAGTGGTGGAAATACCAGGGTTGCAGCAGTAGCACTTGCGGCCCTAGAGTTCCGCCACTGTGGGGGGGGGGGGGGGAGCCACCACCCGCTTCAAGGCAACAATCGGGGGAATATGTTCAGGACATAGTTTTTCTCCGTCGCCACCGCTAATTGTGGGCATAATATCAGTCAGGACATTATACACTCACTGTGCCTGAGTGAGCACTCACTGCTACCGGCACAGCGCTCCACCCATTCCTCCAAGCAGATGGAGGAGGAGAAAGTCAGCTGATCAGCCAGTGGAGTGAAGGGGGAGGAGATATCCTCTGCGAGAGCCAATGTGAAGAGTCCCCATGTCAGGAGAGCTACTACTGGAGGCACTGTGAAGCCAGGCTGAGAGCGCTGAGCAAGGAGGGGGATCAACTGACACTGAGAACAGGTGAGTGCCAGTGTCACCATTCCATCCCCCACCATCCCTCTGCCACTGATCCCATCCCCCCATCATCCCTCTGCCACTGATCCCATCCCCCCACCATCCCTCTGCCACTGATACCATCCCTCCCACCCTCCCTATGCAACTGATCTCATCCCCCCACCATCTCTCTGCCACTGATCCCATCCCTCCCACCATCCCTCTGCCACTGATCTCATCCCTCCATCATCATCCCTCTGCCACTGATCCCATCCCTCCACCACCATCCCTCTGCCACTGATTCCATCCCTCCATCCCATCCCCCCCCACCATCCCTCTGCCACTGATCCCATCCCTCCACCACCACCATCCCATCACCCCCACCATCCCTCTGCCCCTGATGCCATCCTCCACCACCATCCCATCCCCCCACCATCCCTCTGCCACTGAACCCATCCCTCCCACCATCCCTCTGCCACTGATCCCATCTCTCCCACTACTATCCTTCTGCCACTGATTCCCCCCCCCCCCACTGCCATTGATCCCACCACGGCCACTGATTCAATTCCCCTGCCACTGATCCCATCCCTCCCTCCCTCCCTCCCACCACCACCACCACCACCACCGATCCTATCCCCCCCACAACCACTACTGCCACTAATCCCAAGGGGGCATTCAAGAGGATGTAAGGGGGCACTCTGCAGGTACTGTTTTAGTATCTCCAGAGTGCTCCCTTTCATCCTCCAAAATGCCCGCTAGTAATAGTAAAGTCAGTGGCAGAACTACCAGCGTCTTAAAGGTCACACTTGCCACTGGGTCCTGGCGTTCCACCACCACCTTGTGGGGGGCTCAAGACAGCAGGAGGGGGCCTGCTGCAAAACATGAGAAAGGGTTTCTTGCACCGCAGCACTTAAGGTTGTAGTTATGCCTCTGACACACAGTAAATTTAAGAGTGACATTTAAAAAGTACATTTAGGTAAATATTACAATAACAACTCTTTGTCTGCTTACTATAAATCAGGTATATAATTTTCCATTGAGGTCTTTAATAAAATGGTCACATTTGTCTTGTATTATTTTCTATGTCCATTGCTTCTCAACATATTCTGGGGACCCGTAATTGTATGCTGCTGTCAAAGCTTTTCTATATTCAGGTACGGATCAAAGGGCTCGGATGAAAGAACATTTATCTTGCCGTTTTATCAGGAATGTTCATAGAGATTAATTCATAGTATTTACATGCGGGCTTGCAGAGAGAAGTGTTATTTTTATTATGCTGGCACAATGTTTCTTTGATTGCTCTAAATTCACATCAGCTGTGTCGCTATTATAGGGTATGTATGCTCTTTTTTCATGTTTTATGCTCTTTGTGATGATCTTTAAGGGGTTTACTTTTAGTTCTGTTTTTGTTTTTTTTTTCTCTGGTAACTAAAGTGGATTTAAAATACCGTCTTAGGGTAATGAGGGTGATAGCTGGTGCTCCAACAAGGGGCCAGTTCTAGAGGCTTCCTCATGCAGCCATTGCATTTGTATAGAACAGTGTTCTCCAAACTGTGGCCGGGGGGCAGCATGTGGCCCTTTTCTTGCTTTTACCTGGCTTTTGAAGCACTATTTTATTCATTGACACCAACAATGGGGCACATTTCCTACCAATGACATTAACGATGGGGCACAGTTCCTCCCAACAACACCAACAATGGGGCCCAATGATACCAATGATGGGATTCCTCCCAATGACACCAATGATGAGGCACTATTCCTCCCCATCACGCCAATGATCGGGTACTCTATCTTCCAATGGCACCAATGATGGGATTCCTCCCAATGACACCAATGATGAGGCACTATGCCTCCCAATCATGCCAATGATCGGGCACTCTATCTTCCAATGGCACCAATGATGGGATTCCTCCCAATGACACCAATGATGGGGCAATTTTTCCTCCCAATCACACTAATGATGGGTACTTTTTCTTCCAGTGGCACCAATGATGGGATTCCTTCCAATGACACCAATGATGAGGCACTATTCCTCCCAATGATGGGGCACTCTTTCTTCCAATGGCACCAATGATGGGATTCCTTCCAATGACACCAATGATGAGGCACTATTCCTCCCAATGATGGGGCACTCTTTCTTCCAATGGCACCAATGATGGGATTCCTCCCAATGACACCAATGATGGGGCACTATTCCTCCCAATGGCACCAATGATGGAGCACAATTCTTCCCACCGACACCAATGATGGGGGATTGTTTACCCCCACTGATGATGGGTCATTTTGTATTGCCAATGGCCACAGTCAACCCCCTTAAAGTCTGAAGGACAGTAAACTGGCCCTTTGTTTAGAATGTTTGGAGACCCCTGATATAGAGGAATGCATAGCAAGCTCAGAAAAATAAATCATATTTTTCTGTAGAGCAATGCGAATGACGGGCCCAGAAAAAAGCCCAGTGGTTTGGATTTAAACACTCGAGCTCCGGAAGGTGTTACTCCTTCATGACCAGGCCATCTTTTGCTATTAGCACTGCACTGTTTTAACTGGTAAATACACAGTCATACAACACTGCAGCCAAATGAAGTTTATGTCATTTTTTACACACAAATAGAGCTTTCTTTTGGTGGTATTTGCTCACCTCTGGGTTTTTATTTTTTTTTATTTAACCACTTAAGCCCCGGAAGATTTTACCCCCTTCCTGACCAGGGGGTATTTTGCGATTCGGCACTGCGTGACTTTAACGGACAATTGCGCGGTCGTGCGACGCTGTACCTAAACGAATTTGACGTCCTTTTTTTAGCACAAACAGAGCTTTCTTTTGGTGATATTTGATCACCTGTGCGATTTTTTGATCACGTGCTATAAACAAAAAAAGAGCGTCAATTTTGCAAAAATAACAATATTTTTCACATTTTTTTATATGAAATTCCCCCCCCCCAAAAAAAAAGTAAAAATCAAAATTTTTTAAAATTTTCGGCCAATTTGTTTTATGCTACATATGTTTGGTAAAAAAAATTGCAAAAAGCGTATTTTGATTGGTTTGCGCAAAAGTTATCGCGTTTACTAACAAAGGGAAAGATTTTTGTCATTTTTGTTGTTTTTTTTTTTAACGCGTAATGGCGGTGATCTGCCATTTTTTTTTGCGGTACTGCGACATTGGGGCGGACAGATCGGACCCTTGACTGACATTTGTGACACTTTTGGGGTTACCAGTGACATTTCTACAGTAATCAGTGCTATACATATGCACTGTTACTGTAAAAATACACTGGTTGTGAAGGGGTTAACTTTATTTGGGAGGGAGGGGCTGTGTGTATCCCTAGGGGCGTGCTTTCTACTGTGATTGGCTGTGGCTTGAGCTGTAAGGACACTGATCAACGGATCTACATACTAGATCCGTTTGATCAGTGTCTTTACAGCGAGGAGAATGACAGGTGGCTTGTTTACACAAGCTGCCTGACATTCTCCCTCTCCCCCGCCGATCGCCGAGTGACCGGCGGACATCGGGTCCGCTGGTCACACGCGCGGGGGGGTCCGTGACCACGCGGGAGCGCGCCTCCGGGGGGCGCGCGCTCGCTCCCTAGACCCTCACAAGCTAGTGACGTAGCCCTACGTCACTTTGCCTGTGAGGGGCTGACTGCCGACGTAGATCGGCGTTAGGCAGTCGGCAAGTGGTTAAACAGAAGATCGAAAAATTTGAAAAAAAAAAAACCCAATGTTTTTTACTCTGCTATAAAACATTTCTTCATACATTTAGGTCAAAATGTATTCTGCTACAAATCTATGCTAAAAAACAAAAAAAACAAAAAACAAAACAAAACAATGAATGTATATTGATTGGTTTGTATGAAAGTTATAGCGTCTGCAAACTTTGGAATATATATATATATATATATATATATATAGATATAGATATATATATATAGGTAGATATATATATAGATAGATAGATATATATACTGGCATTTTTGTTTATATTTATTTTTTTTATAGTAGTAATGGCGGCGATCAGCGGGCTTAAAGTGGGACTGTGATAGTGTGGTGGGCAACTTGACCCTAACTGACACTGGGTGGGAACTTACTAACTAACACTGACATCACCAGTGACACTAATGCAATAATCAGTGATAATACTATACACTGTCACTGTACTAATGATACTGGCTGGTAAGGGGTTAACATCTCGGGTTAATCAAGGGGTTAAGTGTGTTCCTAACAAGTGTCACTCTGCTTCTAGGCAATGATAAACCCTTTGAAATTTTTTTGGATCCATCTCCTCATTTATATCCATCTCCTTACTTCTGCCTGTCCACAACTTTATACCGGAGATCCCGGTGACAGTGCCTTGCCACCCGTAGTTGATTGTTTTCTTCAGTTGCACTACCAGGGATTGAAATGCTCCAGGAAAGCTCTTTTCATGATGAGCTAATCAAAATGACCACAGCTGATCACAGATGAAAGTTGAATAGCTTTGTGTGCCAGTGAGAAGGTGATTAGCTACACCTGATTTAGTTTAGAAGTCATTTTTTAAGCGGGGGTGGGTGATCCTTTTTCCAACTCATTGATTCTGTTTTTTATTTTATTTTTTTATTGTTTTCTGACATGTTGGTGTTATATCTTTCACTTGGGTGTTATAAGTTGTAAATACGGCTGGATAAAACAAAAACCGTGTCTGTCTTCATTTCAGGCTGCAAAGCAAGAAAATTTGATTATTTTAAAGGGGGGCTGATTCTTTTGCACCACATAGTGGTGCAATCTCATCTGTCACCACAGACAGAATCTTCCCGGAAAACGGGAGGTTACACGTTTCCTCGCAATAACAAGAAGGGAAGGTCAAGGACCGTTTCTTCCAATCTATGGTTGGTTGGTGTGTGTGCAACCAGGGAAGTCCCAACACAATGGGAAAGTGGGGTGATGGTATTAAATCGAAGGTAGAAGTCTCCCTATGAGACTCGTTAATAGTGACTAGAAGTGCTTGTGTCTGATCGGTGATCGGACCAGAGGATAACGGAACACCGGTAATAAGACTTACTGAGACAGGTTTGAGTTTAGAAATAATAGGAATTTTATTTAAAGCAGCAAAACATATATCCATATAATTTCCACAAGATCCTGTGTCAATCATGGCCTTAGTAGTAATCCTGTTCTGGTCCCACTGTAATGTCAAAAAAACAGAAATGTAGGGGTTAGTGAATGAAGTTGTCAATCCTCCTAGAGAGACATGTGAACACTCACCCTTCTTTTTGTTGACTAGGGGACAGACATTTATCTTGTGATCCGGGGATGCACAGTACAAGCAGAGATTTTCATTTCGTCTTTTGGCTTTTTCCATAGTTGATAGCGGTGGGCGTATGGTTCCTATCTCCATAGGAACGGGGTCAACGGCCAGACTCCGAGAGGAAACGGATAATGGCATTCCCATCTTTTCAGCCTTTCTTTCTCGTAGTCTTCTATCTATGGTAATACTGAGTTGTATTAATGCATCCAGGGTTTTTGGCAGATCCGCTCGGGCGAGCTCGTCCTTAACGGCTTCTGATAGGCCAAGCCTAAATTGGGTTTTCAGAGATGCATCATTCCATTCTGAATCAAGGGTCCATCTCTTGAACTCTGCGACAAAGTCTTCCACAGGCCTCCTTCCTTGTTTCAAGGATCTTAACTGAAGATCAGCAGTACTCTACCTATTGGGGTCATCATATAGGCTAGTGAGCTCTGCCAGGAACAAGGCATAGGAGTTGAGAAGCTGGTCGTTTTTCTCAAAAAGAGAATCTGCCCAGGCTCGAGGATCGCTTGATAGGTAAGAAATAATAGTACAAACCTTAATGTGATCAGTAAGGTAGGTACGAGGTTTTAGCAAAAAAAGTAACTCACATGCGTTTTTAAATTCGCGAAATTTTTTGCGATCGCCTGTAAATACCAAAGGGGGATTTATCTTGGGTTCAGGGGACTGAGCAGAGGTAAGTTGTGTCAGTCTAATTACCTGCTGCGACAGAGCCTGATTGTCTTCTTTTAATTCAGCAAGTGCGTGTATTAACGCAGATACTTGCTGTTTTAATTGTGTCACCTGAGTGGCTATTTCTGCTGAATCCATTTTTTAGGTTCGTTCAATCTGTAACGCTCCTGCGTTTCTTATATGGTGTGGATTTTCAGCTGCAGAAATAGTTCCACGTCAGTAGCCATGTAAGAGATATGCTTAGATACCATTCCCAACCTCAATGACTCATCATGTGTGGAAGGTCTTATTTCAGCCAGTAAATACACACAATTAGCAAGCTGGTTCCTAGAGTGACTTTATGTATATGGTAACACAATGATGAAGGTTGAGGGATAGGTTGAGTGGAGGTGGTAGGTGATAGACACTTGAAGGTGAGACAGTAGCAGATGGATGCAGGAAGGTTTAACAATGTTGTATGATAGCAGATGATAGAATAGCAGGTGGACATACAAAAGAGATCAACCCAGTGCAGAAAAGTAGCAGTAGTCTCAAGAGCTAGCAATCTAGTTTATGCAGATGTGATAAACAGTCTCTACTATGCAGAGCTAGATAGTGTAAGCTTAGTATAAGTTTATAGAGAATTCCCCTGCGGGGTACTTAGCACTATTAGCGATACAGCCGAAGGGTGGTTCAGGAGAGGCGGATGATCCAGTAGCGGGATACAGGGATCAGCGCAGCGAGGTTCCGTCAGCGAAGTAAGCTTGCAAGCATGGAAGCTTCAAGCAAGGTTAGCATCCAGATAAGGGTGTTTGAACGAACACATGTGAGTGAGAGCCGACGCCTTAAATAGCCATCTAGTCCGGCGCTGACTGATGACAGCTCCAGTCTTAAAGGTGTATGCGCACCTTTCCAAAAGTAAATGGTAGGGCGCATACACTTGTGGAAAGTGTAATTTAGGGTACCAAAGGTACCGGAACATTACACCTGCTCTCATAGACTTTGCTGAGAGCAGCAGGAGCCACAGGTACCAGCTGCTGTCATTTAAATCCTGAGACAAGGTAGTGGGGTTCAGAGTCTCTCTGCCTGAGTCTATAATTGCAGGATCAAGCCCACAGGTGCATACCTCCCAACATTTGAACTTTGGAATGAGGGACACTGAAAGAGGGAAAAGTGCTGTGGTAAAATTTGGGCGTGGTCAAATGCTCAGCAGTGGGAGGGGCTTAAGGTATGTGGTTAAACAGAACCCAGGCTTCCTTGTACCCATAAAATATGCTTTGATTGCTTTGTCTGAGCCTACCTTAAAGAAAAAAATTCATTAAAAAAGTCAGGGACTGCATAGCAACCAGCAACTTTTGAGACAATGAAGACTTTGGTGAGAAGTATATAATGTACAGTATTGTGTATATACTCCACTCTCTGCACTGTCAGAGGCAGCCGAGGAGAGATACCGGCTGCCATGTGTTGCTCGTGGCGTGCAGGTAAATTAACGCAGTGCTGTATCGCAAAAAATGGCCTGAGTCCTCCCCTGAAGAAGTCACGTGTGGTCGTGACGTAACGCGTAGCACCGGAAGTGACGTAGCGGAGGACGGGAATGATCAGTCCCGCATCGGAGAAACGCATTGTAGCAGTTTTTATGTGAGTTGATATAATTAACTCATATATATTTTTTGTATAAATAAAACAGTTTGGCAGTATTTCACTATATTGGCCCCTTTATTCCTGAGATCCGAAGCACTATCAGAGATCTTATAACCGGCCCCCATAAGGAGGATTAGACCATCAGCCACCCCCATCTCCTGTATCCAACATTCATATCCAGAGGAGGAGAGGAGAGAGGAGCAAACCCCCTGATAGATCTTAAAGGCACATTGTCTAAGACATGGAGGTGAGCATTTAGCACACCTAGAGGTCACGAGCACCGAAGAGTACCCGTACACACAGAGTGTATAGGTTGAAGAATATTTCTGTGAAACACAGAAAGAGGAAGATTCACTATTTGGGACACTTGAGCACTTTTTGATGCATTCAAGCATCCAAGCACCATCGCTGCATATTGAGATGCATATAGGCATCCAAATCACAATTGTCATTTAGAGATATATAGTTAAAAAGAGGTCACGAATTACGCACAGAGCACTTTTTTCGATATTATTACTATTATTATTTATTTATATATTATATCAGCATAAGCACCTTTGTTGTTTGGATATATTCATATATATTTTGTATGCATATTTCATGTTATAGTATGATTTTACACAGCCATCAACATTATCACTACTTGTTTGCTTGAGCATATGCATTATTTATACACTAGTGGAATTATTTATTTATTTATTATATTTATCACCGAGTCACTTTACAATACACTTAACCTTTGAAGCGCAGTACTCCCCCCCCCCCCCCTTTTATCTCATAAAGGGGGGTTAACCTTCCAGAGGTCAAGTGGTTAATGTGAGAAAAAAAAGGTTTCCAGTTTAAGATACAATGTTTCTGGTTTTAGCATTTCATTCATTATATTTCCTTCATTAAGACGTCAGTTTTGGTTATTTTTCACTATGACCTCACGCAGGATCGAAGCAGGGGAGGCAAAGAATGTATTTCCTTCCACTTTCAAATCTAACTAATGTATAAAGAGGAGAATAAAAAGAGATTTCACAAGAACTGCAATCTTCAAGTAGCTGAAATCTCCAAAGTGGTTGTTATTATTCGCTAAATGTCAGCACAATGGCGTAGAATTTAGAAAGCGCGGAAAGTATTCTAAAACAGCTTCTCTAAAGGGACAAGAGAATTCAACGTTTAATGTCGCGTTCTCTTAGATGGATAAATGTTATTATCAAAGGCTGAGGCTCATCGGGGGCCGAGAGAGAAACATCCACCAACGGTGCAACAAGCCCCATTGTGGTACACGCCTCTGGATCAAAAGACTAACAAGCATTGTGAACTGGTGGCTTTGTAAGCTGACATTTCATTCTTAATCTACTTCTTATGCTTGACATGGATATCGAACATTATCCGGTAGGAATTGAAGTTGATCGTTCAGTAACTTTAGGTCTTGATGAAAAAATTCCTGACACACTCACAATATTCACCAAAGGTATAATTATTTTTCAACAAGCTCTACGTTTTATCATTTAACCACTTTACCACCGGAGGATTTTGCTGTCTTACGTCCAGGCCACTTTTTGCGATTCGGCACTGTGCGAATTTAACTGAAAATTGTGCGGTCGTGCGACGCCGTACCCAAACAGAATTTACGTCCTTTTTTTCCCACAAACAGAGCTTTCTTTTGGTGGAATTTGATCACCTGTGCGATTTTTACTTTTTGCGCTATAAACAAAAAAAGAGCGTAAATTTTGAAAAAATAACAATATTTTTCACAAATTATTTATATGAAATTCCCCCCCCCCCCCCAAAAAAAAATGTAAAAATCAAATTTTTTTAAATTTTTGGCCAATTTGTTTTCTGCTACCTATGTTTGGTAAAAAAAATCACAATAAGCGTATTTTGATTGGTTTGCGCAAAAGTTATTGCATTTACTAACTAAGGGAAAGATTTCTGTCATTTTTGGTGTTTTTTTTTTTAACGAGTAAGCGGCGATCTGCGATTTTTTTTGCGGGACTGCGACATTGCGGCGGACAGATCGGACCCTTGACTGACATTTTTGACACTTTTGGGGGTACCAGTGAAGTAATCAGTGCTATATATGCACTGTTACTGTAAAAATGACACTGGCAGGGAAGGGGTTAATTTTATTGGAGAGGGAGGGGTTAATGTATGCCTGGTGCTTACTAACGTGTGTGGGGGGAGGTGACTGAGTGACACAGGGACAGATCGCATGTTCAGCTATGCTGAACCCTGCAATCTGTCACTGTTTGTCACTTAGGAGATCCGCCCGCTCTGTTTACACAAGCAGGTGGATCTCCAGACTCGATTCCCCAACGATCGGGGAAGAGCGGCGGTCATCACCGCCGCTCCTCCCCTGGCCCGACTCCCGCTGTGACTGAAAACAGCAGGAGCGAGCCTCCGGTGGCGCACGAGCGCTGCCCACAAGGGGAGGAGTCCAGCGACGTAGGTCTACGTCGCTGGACGGAATCGAGCCACTTTGCCGCAGTACAGTCCCAGTGACTGGTCGGCAGGTGGTTAAAATGGCTGAGATGATGTCATAAGTCTGCTTCAGGTAGGATGAAGCATTTTCTTATACTTCTCTTCCTTAAGCTGGATACACACTATACAATTTTCTTTAGATTTTTTTTTCCTTTAGATTTACCAAAACCATATAATATGAGGTCACACCTAAACACTTTCAATTTGAATGCAATCAGGCAGGTCCTTCCACTACATAGTTGAAGGTAAATCTAAAGGAAATCTAACAACAAAAGTTGTATAGTGTGTATCCAGCTTTAGTAATCAGACTGCAATATTGCTGTAGCAGAGGCTGATCTGTGCCAGACATGTGTGAACATAGCCCAAAACTGCACTGTTAACATGATTTGCATGACTGTGTCATCTCAGAGTCATCATCTCAGTTCAGGAAGTAAATGATGACCCTGAATGACATCTGAACAATGATATACCTTCCAACTTTTTGAGATGGAAACGAGGGACACCTGTTAGCAAACGATGGAGGCACCAGTGGCGGGACAAGGCCATCTAGAGCCCAAGGTGCACATGCAAAACTGTGCCCCCCCCCCAAGATATATGAGCATTATGTGTTAGCAACCCCCCCCCCCCCACCAGAAAAAATAATTTAGCACTAATCTGCATAAATTCCCCCTTCTTTCAGGAAAAATCCGTCCCCACTGAAACGCCCCCTCCCAGTACAAATCTTTGACCCCCATCTCCCCTCACAGCTCAAACCCTCTCAAGTACCCCCAGCATACAACCCCCCCTCAAAAAAAAAAGTCACTCCTCCTAACACATCCTTCACATTCCCCCCCCCCCCCCAGCACACATTTTTTTTCTTTCCATAAACCTAGCACACATTTTACCTCACCAAATTAACCTTCCTAGCACAAATAACCCCCAGCTATCCCTACTGGCACAGCCCCCCCCCCCCAAAAAAAATGTGCCCTCCTAGCAAAAATTCCCTCCCCCTACTATATCACTTTTAGCACATACACCCCAAATCCACCTTCCTAGTACAAATCCTCTTCCCCCTCCCAACACAAATCTCCCCAAATCACCTTTCCTAATACCCCCCAAATGTCCCCTCCTAGAACAATCCTTACCCCACTCTGACCCCCAAATTCCCCCACCCAACACAAATCCCCTTCCCCCACAATTTCATTGAGGTGCCCCCCCCCCCATCTCACATGATCACAGTGTCCAGGGCAGCTTCCCCTCCTGCCCACCCCTTGCTCTGACCCTGCATAGGATCCACCCCCTGCCACACTCCCTTAAATGAAAATTATACAAAAAAGTTATTAGTTTAACCCACAAGTGTTTTTTTTTTATTTTTTTTTATCACTATTATTCCTGTATATTGGTTAAGGAAATTTACAAAGGCAGTCATTTAGAAACTGGATAAAAGGTTTAGCACTGGGAAACACTTTTTGATAGATAAATACTGCATTTTTTAAACAGGTAAATTAATCAGACCAAAATGAGGGACAAATGAGGAGGAAAGAGAGACTTTGTTCCAAATCAGGGAAAGTTGGGAGCTATGCAAGGATGGTGCCATCATTCTGCAGATAAAAGCAGATGAAGGCATTGGTAGGGGGAGTACTGTGATCTCTGTGAAATGGAAATGGTTAGTTGGAGCTAGAGCTCAGGATGGACTGATTCAGTTATTTTTGATCGTTATTCGGGGTTCTGCGGATGAATGGTAGTATTTAGCTCTCTTTGGAGGTGTGGACTTCTACATTACTGGCACGACTGCGATGTCCCTTCAATCGCAACAATATTGAGGAGAGAGGAACGCCTGGTGTCCGAGGGATAATAAGTTTGATAAAAAGTTAAAAGTCATTTATTGAGCGTCCAAAAATGTAAAAATCAAGCCACCATGTTTCTGGAGAATATGGTTTCCCCTTCTTCCATGCCTCCACATCAGCATAGCCAACATCTACTTTCACAAGAGTTTGAGGTACCTTCCTCTGAGCCCACCCGTCTCCGTTCACATGTACCAACAGCCCTGAAGAAGATGGAGGCCTATTCTTCCAAAACGTATTGGCTTGATTTGCACATTTTTGACTCTCAATAAATGACTTTTAACCTTTCATCAAGTGTGTTATCAATCGGGGCGCTCCTCTATCCTCAATTATCAGTGAAAAGAAGGGAGTTATGGGCCTGCTTAGAATATTGCTTTCTAGAATGCTTTTTACTTCGTTTAAAAATAAAAAGCTCTTAATGTAGCAACCAGACAGAAATACCCACTGTAGTCTTTAAACCGATCCCTGTCCTTGTAGAAGCCCTTTGATCCTAGGGTAAGTCTGAGCACAGGTCCTCAGGAAAATGATGGGAATCATAAATTTTACAGTTCTCCCCAGTACTGTAATAGAGGAGACGTCATCTGATGAAGAAACCTGTTCTAAGGAAGATTGTCTAAGTGGGAGCATTTTAGACCCTGCGTGAAACAAATAAAAAAATATACAGTACCGTACAAAAGTTTTAGGCAGGTGTAAAGATTTTGTAAAGTAAGAATGCTTTCAAATTGTCTTGGCCGACCACTGTGTCTACGGTCCTCAACGTTAGCCGATCAATGGTGTCCTCAGTGCTGAGAAATACAGGCAGATACTTATCCATCATGCCATACTATCAGTGAGGCATGTGATTGGCCCCAAATTTATTCTGCAACAGGACAACAACCCCAAACATGCAGCCAACGTCTTTAAAAACTATCTTCAGTGTAAAGAAGAACAAGGAGTCCTGGAAATGATGGTTTGTCCCCCCACAAAGCCCTGAGCTCAGCATCAGTGAGTCTGTCTGGGATTACATGAAGAGACAGAAGGATTTGAGGCAGCCTACATCCAAAGAAGATCTGTGGTTAGTTCTCCAAGATGTTTGAAACGACCTACTATTTAATCACAGATACGTGATCGTTTAAGTTTTTGGGGGTTTTATTTGAGATGTGCAAAGAGAGCTCACACAAATAATTATGAGCATTAACATGTAATTATGTAATCACAGATACAGATAACAAATGTAGTAATATTAGAAATTATAACAAGAATACTTAACTAAAGATGCTGTTTCAGCACGGAGTCCTATCCGCTTTTGCGGCACAGATAATCAGACCAGACGCATGCATGATGCAGCTCCGGAGACAAGACTGCTCATTCCAAGTTTTAGCTGTAGTATATACAGGAGTTGGTAAGATATGACCAATTGTAAGTACCCTCTAAGGAAAATAACACACTCCAGACATTCCTTTAGTATACAGTCAGCTAAAATGACCATCCTTATATGTCGTGTATGGCCCTTAACCAGGTTTAGAATTCACTATTAGATATTGTGAGCCAACAAAAAAAAAATGGAAATATGAAATATGTAATTTCCCCTTCCCCTATCTGCCAAGTTTCTTCAAAAACTGTGTGAAAGTGTATCTAGAAGAATTTAAGCTGTTTTGAAGGCAAAGGGTGGTTACACCAAATATTGATTTGATTTTGATTTCTGTTCATTTACTTTCCATTTTGTTAATTGATGCAAAATATATTCCTCCCCCACAGGAGCAAACTGGATCATACTTTACTGTTTTTTTTTTTTTCCATCCTCTAGAACAGGGTTTTGAAACTAGGACTGCTAGGGGTTCCTTGAGCAATGGGCAACTTCTGCGTCTCCTCTTCCCAATGACACCATTTAGCTATCGGTAAGGGGGTAATTCTTCCCAATTATGACAAGAGTAAGGAGAATTCTTCCCACTGACTGTCACACTAATGTGTCATGAGTTGTAGATTTTTAATTTTTAGAAGGGTTTCCCCCGAGACCAGACATTTATTTCAGGGGCTCCTCTGTGTTGAAAAGGTTAACCGCTTGCCGACCGCCGCAAGCACATATACTGCGGCGGTCAGCCCCGTGCAGGCAAAGTGACGTATGGGTACGTCACTCACCTGCGAGCCAATAGGGGGAGAGCGCACGCCGAGGCATGCTCCCGCCCTCGCTCGCTCACTGGGACCCCGTGCGCGTGACCCGATGTCCGCCGGGCACTCGCGATCATCCGTTACAGCGGGAGAGAAAGGCAGCGGCTAATGTAAACAAAGCCGCCTGTCATTCTTCCCTGTGTAAGTGCAGAGATCATACGGTCCTGCTATGCTGGATCATATATCTCTGTAGTTACACAAGCAGCCACATCCCTGTACAGTTAGAAGCACGCCCCTAGGGACACACTTAACCCCTCCCTCTCCAATAAAGTTAACCCCTTCCCTGCCAGTGTCATTTTTACAGTAACAGTGCATATGTATTGCACTGATTACTGTAGTAATGTCACTGGTACCCCCAAAAGTGTCAAAAATGTCAGTCAAGGGTCCGATCTGTCCGCCGCAATGTCGCAGTCCCGCAAAAAAAATCGCAGATCGCCGCCATTACTCGTTAAAAAAAAACAATAAAAATGACAAAAATCTTAGTTAGTAAACGCAATAACTTTTGCGCAAACCAATCAAAATACGCCTATTGCAATTTTTTTTTACCAAACATATGTATCAGAAAAAAAATTGGCCTAAAATGTTAAAAAACTTTGATTTTTACATTTTTTTTGGGGAATTTCATGTGAAAAAATTTGAAAAATATTGTTATTTTTGCAAAATTGTCGCTCTTTTTTTGTTTATAGCGCATGATCAAAAAATTGCACAGGTGATCAAATACCACCAAAAGAAAGCTCTGTTTGTGGGAAAAAAAGGACGTCAATTTCATTTGGGTACGGCGTCGCACGATTGCGCAATTGTCCATTAAAGCCATGCAGTGCCGAATCGCAAAATACCCCCTGATCAGGAAGGGGGTAAAATCTTCCGGGGCTTAAGTGGTTAAGAAAGACTGCTCTAGAACAACTGTTTGTATAGGTTTGTGTATATGGAGGTTTTTCTATTTATTGACTCTTTTTTTTTTTTTGGTTGCACTAGATGGACCTGTGCCTTTTCTCTACCTGACTAACTATGTAACTATGTAACTTTCTTACTTTCACAACTATAGAGTTTCCTTTATTGGTTTAGCACTTTGCCAATTCATTTCTCTTGAGGCTGTTGAAAAGCAATGACCAAAACTCTGGGCAGCTATGAGTTCTTTAATTTTGGGTTGTAAAAAAATCAGCATTACAGAACCATATTTTATGTGCGAGCCTTGCGTTATATAGACAGTGGCGTTCAGATTTTAAATAATCTTTCAAAACTTGACAATCCGACTTTGTATCCAAGAATTCTGTACCTCTTGGAACTGATGCTGTGTCAGTAGAATAAGTGCCAGTTCATTCATTACTTCTTATTCTGCTGATACACAGCCTTTGTCCCGATGTGACATGCATTCTAAATCTCTTGGAGGTACTGATTTAATCCACAATCTTTTATGTAAAATTAAGTGTTGACAGTTTATGATCTGCTTTTGCTGATTGCTCTATTAATAATGAGAGCCTCCGGAAGCCAGAGCTGCTATTTGTAATTCCAATTATCTTGGTGAACACAAAAAAAGGATTAAATCATGAACAAGTCCACTTGGTGAAACAAAGCAAAAGTGCCTCTTATGTCTACCTATAGACCTAGAGGTTGTTGTACATAGCTAGTGTTGGGTGAGCAGTTCAGACTGAGCATATGTTCTAGGAACACCAGCCAAGTGCCCCACAATGCACTGCGCTCTGCACTATGTATTCTAAGCCCTGATTGGGCAAAGCTTTGCAAAGCCCCCCCCCCCCACTCCAAAGCACCCTCCTATGTTGAGGGCATGTGGCCTGGTATGGTTTAGGAGGGGAGCTATTTGCCTCCCCTATTTCCTGACCTGCTGCTTTTTTTTTAAAGTTGAACCTCCAGCGTTCAGTCTTGCACAGTTGTACAGGCTTCTCTCCTGATATGAAATTGCTTACTCTGATCTCAGTGCACACTGTGAGCTTCTCATAGTGTGCATTAGATAATGCAGCAGGTCAGATAGAGTCCATCTAATTTCCTAACTGTAGCACATCTAGCATCATCTAGCTTACCATCCCTGGCCCACCCCTTTAATCTGGTCGCTGCCAGAGCTGTTTTAGCATCTTTTGCACACTTGTTTGAAAAAAATCATGTAAGGACCGAAGATTACATAAAACCCCCAAACATTTTATGTTTTCTGAAAATGGGCACCCTAAAGATAGTGGTAGTTCCAATTTTTATGTTACTTGATATTGTCGCAAACTTATAGGAAATGAAAAACTTCAGTAATAAACACACTAAAGTGAATTTTGGGAAAACAAAACACAATAAAATACCCACATTTTTTGTAAAATGTAAAAGATGAGATTGCACTGAGTAAATAGATACCCAACATGTCAAACCTTAAATTTGTGTGCACCCCTGAAACAGCGAAAAACCCTGCCTTCAAAAGCCCCCTAAAGGTCATCAGTTCAGTGTTATGGAGGAGGTCTTGCGCTAGAATTATTACCCTCTGGGGTGGGCATGTGTATCGCAATCATTATTTTTATGCTTAGGTGCCCCCGACGCATGCGTATATGTGTTTACATGTGTATATCTGGGGGTGGGGACCTTACTATTTTTTTTTTGGGTGGGGAGGTATTTTATCTGCTTGGTTGGGTGTTGGGTGTAACTTAATTTTTTTTTGCTTAAATTTTTTATTTTTTTCATTATATGGGGACAAATACTACCCTATATGATGATTTTAGGTGAGACATGCAGGGCCTAAAAGGCATTCTGAAGATTTTTCAGGGACTGTTTGTGAGATTTCTGTGGTGAGTTCCAAGGTGAACCAAATGTAGGATTATGTGTGCCACTTAGCTTGTAATGGGTTCTAGTCCTGTGCCCATCGCTGTGAGTGCTGGCTGGGGAAAGAGCTTATCTCGCCTCCAAAAGTCAATGTAATGTAAAGGATCTATCCCATGGGATGCACATCAAAGCAAACCAGCTAGTAAAGCGTGAGGCAGTCTCAGCCCAGGCTCCTGCCAGACCACGCCCCCAATGTGTTTTACTCCACCCCTCTGGGCTTAATCATGGGGATGGCTGGGATGATCTCCATGATTAAGCTCCAAAGGGCAGGGCAAAACACATTTGGGGCGTGGCCTGGCAGAAGCTTGTGCTGAGACTGCCACACACTTTACTAAAGCAGGTTTGCTTTGATGCGCGGCCCATGGGAAACATCCTTTACTTTACATTGAGTTCCAAGGTCAACACACCAGCTGTGCCCTTATTGAGAGGCCCCCACCAGCCCTGGTGGATTTTTATTTATTTTATATAATGAGGAATGTACCAGGAAGAGCATAGATACACAAAGGTGGGTGGGGACACCTAAATCTCACAGGAGGAAAAGAACAGAGTTGAGAATTGTTCCAGAAAGACCTAAGTTGGAGTACCCATGACATTTAACTCAGCTCACCAAGCTTTGTCTACAACTGGCATAGCACTTTTGGGTGGACTGGCCCTTTAATTTAGTCAACCTTAAAAGTTTTTGTTTTTTGTGTAACTATATATGTACATGGAGGAAAGGAGTGTCAGAGAAACATTGCCATTGCTGTTTGATGTCAGGAAGAACAGCAGTGATGCAAAAGAGGAAAAATTTAGTTTCCCCAGGAGATGTTGAATGGCTCTCCTTCAGCCTGTTGGTATCTTGGAATGGATGGTGTGTGTGGTGTGTGTACGTGGAATGATTTTCTCTACCTAATCAAGCTGAAGTTGACTTTAGTGATGGGCTTAACACCCCCTGGTTCGGTTTGCACCAGAACTCCTAAACATGGCAAAAGTTTGGGCCCAAGCTGAAACTCTATGAAAGTCTATGGAACCCAAACTTCAATAGTCCCCATTTGGAAGGCTTACCAGACCCTTATCCAAGCATGCAGCCCAACAGGTCACGAAAGGGGGGGGGATGAGCGAGCGCACCCCTCCCTCCTGAACCATACCAGGCCACATGCCCTCAACATGGGGGGGGGGTGCCCTGCCCCCTCCCAAAGCACCTAGTCTTCATGTTAATGGAGACAAGGGCCTCTTTCCGACAACCCTGGGCTGTGGTTGTGGGAGTCTGCGAGCAGGAAGCTTATTGGAATCTGGAAGCCCCCTTTAACAGGGGGGCTCCCAGATCCCAGCTCCTCCCTTATGTGAATGAGTATGGAGTTCATAGTACCCTTACCCATTCACCAAAAAAGTGTCAAAAAGAAATAAAAGTACACACACTTTTTACCAATTACTTTATAAAGAAAAATGTCACCCGATTTAGATCTATCATCAATCACAATGCCCTCCGCACCACTGAACCCATAAAATGAAAAAAAAAAAAGCGATGAAGGCCAACCCCCTTCTGTCTGCTCCGCCATTTGACAGTTCTTAAATAGGTAAGGGGCGGAGCCACCTGGCAATATCACCTGGTGGCACCACCCCCGCATGATGTCACCAATCTATGCATGCTGGGTCGTTAACGCCACATGGGGCGGTGCCAGCAGGTGACATCACCAGGTGGCCCCAAGCCTTACCTATATAAAACCTGTCAAACGGCAGAGCTGACAGACGTGGCTAGCTTTAGTAGTCGCGGGTGGGCATCATTATTGATGATGAATTTACATGGGGGGGGGGGGGGGGTTTAATAAAGGAATTGTCAAAAACTGTTTTTTTTTACACTTTTTTTGGTGAATGAGTTTACATGGGAGGGGACTGGGATCTAGAAGTGCCAGGATTCTGATAAGCCCCCTGCCCGCAAACCCCCACAACCACAGCCCAGGGTTGTGAGGAAGAGGGCCTTGTCCCCATCAACATGGGGACAAGGTGCTTTGGGGTGGAGGGGGCAGAGCCCCCCCCCCTGAAGCCCCCCTCTATGTTGAAGGCATGTGACCTAGTATGGTTCACTCGTCTCCGCCCTTTCTTCGTCTGCCAGGCTGCATGCTCAGAAAAGGGCCTGGAATAGATTTTGGGGTTGACCTCACACCATTTTTTTTTTTTAATTTTGGTGTGGGGATTCACCTTAAATTCCATACCAGACCTATCAAAAGTGTTAGCAGCCTCAGCTTAATTCAGTCTAAGCTACATCCTGATGCATTTTGCCCTGCTCACGGGGCTTAGTCACCTCCACAGGATATTCTCTCTGCTCATAGTGTACACAAAGTAAGAATGGGCTCTTCACCCAGCCTGCACCCACAGCGGGTCCATCAGACATAGCTACAAGAAGCCTGAGCTGAGAGCTCTATATATAGGTTTACACTCAATGGCCCTGCTAGCTGTAGACCATCTGACTTAAAGTGGTTCTAAAGGCTCAATGTTTTTTACCTGCATGCATTCTATGCATGAAGGTAAAAACCTCCTCTGTGCAGCAGACCCCCCCCCCCCCCCCCCAGCGCTCCTTAATACTTTTATGGAAAATACCCCACTATTAGTCTAAAAAGTTGCAGCTGCTAGTACTACAATTGACAAACTATTGTGCAAAAAGTATATGCAATAAAGTGCTGCGCTATAAAAAGTGATTCAGTATTGATAAATGATATGTGTCAATATATGCATAATAAAATACAAAACATTGGTATACAGTATATTCATACATCATTTAAGTGCAACGTACGTATAAAAAGAAAACAGCAGCCACAAAATCCATACGCAAGTTACCAAGATGTGAATATCCACCACCGGAGAAGGGTCTGAGTCAAATAAGCCGATATGAGTACTGTATATATCTCCCGGGAGATGGTCCATGGGGTGGTTTAAGAGATCTCACGCCTTAACCATACAGCAGGGTAACCATTCTTGGTGTCATCATATGATCCAAAGATCCATAAAAACACAAAATATCTCCACATAGTGTAAAACTGAGACTAACAGATTTTTTTAAAAGTTACAACACTTGTCAAAACATCTAACGAGTAGAGGTTACAACGCCATATAGCAGCAATGGCCTGAATAGGACTCGATCCGACGCATTTCGCCTACTTAGACACTATCTGGGGTAGGGGTTCACACTGGCCACTGTGTATAAATACAAAATCTGTCCAATAAAAATTTGTAAAGCTAATATCAGAATAATGCGTTACTGTTTCCAATCAGGCACCGATTGGACTGTGATGGTCTAAACGAATGATGAAAAGACCAGTGCACATCAGTGACCCCAATCAGTGCCCATTAGTGATGCCAGTCAGTGCCCATCAATGCCTGCCCATCAGTGGCACCCATCAGTGCTGCCTATTAGTGCCTACCAGTGCCACCTATCAGTGCCCATCTGTGCCACTTGTCAGTGCCCATCAGTACCACCTATCAGTGCCCACCAGTGCCTCCTATCAGTGCTCATCAGTGTCACCTATTAGTGCCCATAAGTGAGGCCTATTAGTGCCTCTTCATCAGTGCTACCTAATCAGTGCCCATTAGTGCCGCCTCATCAGTGCACACCACTGATGGAAAAAAGTTTCCTATTTAAAAAACTACTGACAGAAAATAAGAAAAGCTTTTTTCTTTTTTCAAAAATTTCTGTCTTTTTTTTTTTTTGTGGAAAAAAAAAACAGCAGTGATTAAATATCACCAAAAGATACATAAACATCATGGCTCGGGGTCCCTTCCTGACCCTGCGGCTCGATCTTCCACAGCCATCCAGCAGCAGAATGATGATGGAATGGAGGAGCCCAACCAGGGGCAGTGACTCATGACTCAGTCCGAAGCTGTGATGGAATGCACGCCTCGCCCGTGGACCGCACTAACCGTGAGGACGTTGAGGGGCGGTAACGTGTTTCGGAGCATGCGCGGTAGTACTTCTTTATCAGACCAATCGGCATTAGGTCATGTGACAAAGCTGGGAAGCAGCATTTTTTTTTATTCATAGAGAAAAATTATTTATTTTTTTACTACAGTGTGATAAAGCTCAGTTTTTTCTTTCCACTCATTGTTTGGATTGTGACGGTAGGTCCGCTTTAATTAAAGTATCAATCACAGCCAACCCATTGCATCAATCTCTGAAGTCTTTGTATTTTCCACTCACCTGTTTAACCCAGGAGTCAAGCGCGTCTTTGTATTTACACAGCATCAAAATAAAGCCCTTTGTTGTCGTATTGAATTAAACAAGCGTGTATGTATACCGGAATATAAGGTTACCTTTTTTTTTTTCTTTTCTGTAAACAGAGCTGTGCCTTTTTCGCTCGTCTCGTTGATTGAAAATGTATCTGTGCAGCAAGGAAAACTCATCTTTGAATTGAATAGATGCTATCTGCTTGTGCTGAACAATGAGAAACATATAAATCGCTTCCCAGAACTGCATGTGAGGGATAATGTCAATATGAGTTATGTCTTCCTATAACTTCAAATGAAGTCTGCTGTTGACTGTCACAAGATGAACAATTCCCATTACTCCATCAGCGTTGCACAGCTTGTTCACTTAGAAAACTGCTACATGTTTCTTTTCTTTTTTTTTTTTTTTCCCGTCAGGAGAACAGATAAGTCACACACTGGGTGTCTTTGCGGCAAATCAGCAAATCCAGGGCCTTTGCAAAAGATAGAGAACGAACAGAATTATTATTTTTTTTTAATTAAAGGTAGGTTTGGTTATGATGGAAGCCTTGAGGGGTATTTGCTGCAAGCCCTCAAGGTGCTCAAGGTCATCCCCACTCCTAAAAAAAAGGCTTTTCTGAGTTTTCTCTTGCGTTATGTCAGAAGTCATGGGTGTTCCTCTTTTCTGGGTCATCACTTTTTGTGTCATCGATGGGTCAGGGCGCAAAGCAATTTGCCGGGAGTCAAACCCTTTGGGCCGATGACATTGTCCTTCTCTTCCCATTATTGTGTTCAGGCTTGTGGATGTGGATGCTGTATAGGAGATTAGGAGATCATGCTCCTCCATACCCATTCAAAGCACCATGTACGTCTCAGAAGGGCATGAAAAAAGGTGTGTAAAAGTCGGGTGGGCTACTAAGAAACCCTGTTTATTAATATTATTTTTTATTTTATTTATTAAAATTCATTTTTTTAATGATTATTCTACTATTATTTTATTTTTGTTGTTTTTTTAATGTAATTATAATAATAAGAATAATAAGATGGTTCCCTGGCTATCATGCTGGGGGAGGGGCCCATGGACTCTGATGTATAAAAAGGGGGGGGGGGGGGTGAGGGCTTGTATGTAAAATGGGGGGGGGGGTTGGGGGCGACTGGGACCTCTTATGTAAAGAGATGGGAGAGGGGCTGAGGACTGATATAAAAAGATGTAAAGATATGGGGGGGGGGATAGGAACTGAGGACTTTGATGTATAAAGATGAAGGGGGGGGTATTGGCTGAGCACTCTGATACGGGAAAGAGGCAAAGAGGCAATGGGGGACTTGGACTCTTAGATGGAAGAGGGTTGGGAGAAGGGAGATAATTGAGGACTCTGATGAGGAAGGGGGGGCTGAGGACTGTTTTTTTTAAAGAAAGGACAGTGGACTCTGATGTTAAGGTGGGGGGGGACTCTAATGTGAATAGAAGGGAGACTAAGGAATCTTATGTAAATGGAGGGATTCTAAGGACTCAAATGTGAAAAGGGAGAGTGAGAAAGTGAGGGAGGGAGGTTCTGATGTGACAGGGACCCCATTTTGGATTGGGGTGCCTCAAGATTTTGAAAAATTTTATGATTCAAAAACAGGTTGAGAAACACTGCTCTAGACCGTCTACAGCCGTGGCCAAAAGTTTTTAGAATGACACAAATCTTAATTATTACATAGTCTGCTGCCTCAGTTTTTATGATGGCGATTTGGATATACTCCAGAATGTTATGAAAAGTGATCAGATGAATTGTAATTAATTGTAAAGTCCCCCTTTGCCATGAAAATGAACTTAATCCCATAAAAACATTTCCACTGCATTTGTGAAGAAGGCTTCAGGTATCCCAATAAAGTCCAGCAAGCACCAGAACCGTCTCCTACAGTTGATTCAGTTGATTCAGCTGTGGGATCGGGGCACCACCAGTGCAGAGCTAGCTCAGAAATGGCAGCAGGCAGGTATGAGTGCATCTGCACACAAAGTGAGGTGAAGACTTTTGGAGGATGTCCTGGTGTCAAGAAGGGCAGCAAAGAAGCCACTTCTCTTCAGAAACAGACTGATATTCTGCAAAAGGTACAGGGATTGGACTGCTGAGGACTGGTGTAAAGCCATTTTCTCTGATGAATCCCCTTTCCGATTGTTTGGGGCATCCGGAAATAACCTTGTCCGAATAAGAAAAAGAAACCGCTACTATCAGAACACAGCCATGAATAAAGGATTGTACAAAAAACATCCTCCGAGAGCAACTTTTCCCAACCATCCAAGAACAGTTTGGTGAGCGCTACCATTAGTCCTGTGCCATGCCAACAGTAAAGCATCCTAAGACCATTTATGTGTGGGGTTGCTTCTCAGCCAAAGGGAATGGGCTCACTCACAATTTTGCGTAAGAACACAGCCATGAATAAATAATGGTACAAAAAACATCCTCCGAGAGCAACTTCTCCCAACTTTTCCCAACCATCCAAGAACAGTTTGGTGAGCGCTACCATTAGTCCTGTGCCATGCCAACAGTAAAGCATCCTAAAACCATTCATATGTGGGGTTGCTTCTCAGCCAAATGAGTGGGCCCACTCACAATTTTGCGTAAGAATACTGCCATGAATAAAGAATGGTACAAAAAACATCCTTCAAGAGCAACTTCTCCCAACTATCCAAGAACAGTTTGGTGAGGAACAATCCAGCACCTTGCCATAAGGCAAAAGGGATAACTAAGTGGGGAACAAAATATCAAAATGTTGGGTCAATGGCTAGGAGACCTTAATCCCATTGAGAATTTGTGGTCATTCCTCAAGAGGCGGGTGGACAAAAACCCCCCAGAAATTCTGACAAACTCCAAGCATTGATAATGCAACAATGAGTTGCCTAGAAGTTGATTGACAGAATGCCAGGGGGAATTGCAGAGGTCTTGAAAAAGAAGGGTCAACACTGCAAATATTGACTCATTATTGTAATTATCAATAAAAGCCTTTGACACTTATTGTAATTACACTTCAGTATACCATAGTAACATCTAACAAAAAGATCTAAAAACACTGAAGCAGCAGACTTTATGAAAATTAATATTTCTGTCATTCTCAAAACTTTTGGCCACGACTGTACATAAAGTTATAGTTTAGGCAACAGGCCATCCTTATCCTCATTACTGTAGAACAGACACTAGAAATGACTGCCAGGCATAGTATCATATTATCTGCTTGCACAAAATCCTGTAATTAGTAAACCATAAAACAGATATAAACATAAATGCTAACACCTTTCACAATCTGTCATTAGTAAAGGTTATTATGATGTGAGCTCTTTCGTTTATTATATTAATTATGGGTCTGCATCGATCAATTTTATTAGTTTTATAACACGGCTTCTCTAATTACCTTGTTTGAGGTTTCTTCTTTGTACTACTTCCTGACATGATATTTACCTAAATGGCTCATTAAGACGCTGCTCCTGGTCAACGTTATTGTCTCTGCGCCCCTCCGGCCACCTTGTTAATGTGAATAATTGTACCTGTATGTAGATACAAACAACCCGAGGTCCTGGAAATTCTACTTTGTTTTTACAATCACATCATCACCAACAGTCTCGGATCCTGTGTGATGACATTTTCCTCTCTTTCCATGCTGGGATGGCTAGCAAGCAAAGCATGGAGGGGTCAGCAGATGTTTAACCACTTGCACTATGGAAGATTTACCCCCCTTTACGACAAGGCCGCTTTTTGCGATACGGCACTGCGTTACTTTAACTGACAATTCCGCGGTCATGCACCGATGTACCCAAATAAAATTATGTAATTTTGTTCACCACAAATAGAGCTTTATTTTGGTGGCATTTGATCACCAGTGTTTTTTTTTTTTATTTTTTTTATCGTTTGCGATATAAACAAAAAAAGAGCGACAATTTAAAAAAACAAAAACAAAAAAAAAACAATATTTTTTATTTTCTGCTATAAAACATATCCAATAAGAAAATGTCCAAAAATTAACTTCTTCATCATTTAGGCCAATATGTATTCTGCAATATATTTAAAAAAAAAAAAAAAATCCCAATAAGAATATATTGATTAGTTTACGCGAACGCTATAGTGTCTACAAGCGATGGTATATATTTATGAATTTTTTTTTTTTATACCAGTAATGGCGGCTTATAGCGAGACTGTGATATTGCTTTGGACAATCGGATACTAACTGACACGTTTGACCCTTTGCGGGAACCAGTGACACCAATACAGTGATCAGTGCTAAAAATATGCACTGTCACTGTACTAATGACACTGGCTGGGAAGGAGGTTAAACATCTAGGACAATCAAAGGGTTAACTGTGTGCCTAATCAGTGTTTTTGTGTAGTGTATGTGATTGTTTTTATTAGGGAAAGAGAGGGATTTCCTGCTTTGCAGGAACACAAAATCCATCTCTTCTTCCCCATCAGGGCAGAAATCTTCTTTATTTACAGAGGCAGAGCACGCGCGCGCCTCCTGCAGGCGGAAGTGCAGGATCACATATATATATACATGATCTGGCACAGAGCTGCTGCCCTGTAGTAGTAAAACTGCTATAGGGTGGTCAACAAGTGGTTAAAAAGTATCTAAACCCAACAATAAAACGTATATATATTGCAACATACCAATCCTTAGTTGTGGTGGTTGCATTATTTTTCTTTCATTCATCCTTTTTTCCTTCATTTTCACCTGGTGATCCTGCCAGTAACCCACTTCCTGTCCTGTCCTTTTCTCTCCTAGGGTTCTGTATGGCAAAGCAGCGTCATCAACAGGTATTTGCACTTTCTTTTTTCTTAACTAATTTGTGGGAGAGGGAGGGGGATTTGGCCAAGTCCAAAAATGTGTTATCAGAAAGGGGTATCTTTAGGGCTTGTTCACACAAGTTGTTAATGCCCCCCCCAACAGCTTCCCCTTTAGCTGCAGAGGCAGCGGTTGGGGGTGTATACATGCCATGGCACTGTGCTTCTCAGCCATAGCAATAATTCTACCCCTTGGTGCTTTTGGCGGGTATAAGATCCATTGATCACGATCCATTCAATAGAATGGGTCAGCTCCACAAGTGCCTCACAACCATGCGCAATGCGCTTGGTTTTGGTGCGCTAGTGCAGGGTTTATCCTCCCTGGCGGTATTCCCGAGTGTGGCTCGGGGTTAATATACAGTGTCAAAAGCTGTAACCCCGAGCCACACTTAGGATTACCCCAGAATCAAACCTACCTTCCACTGCGATTCCCCCCGCCATCCTCCCCCGCCGTCCTCCAGCCATCCTCCCGCTGTCCTCCCACCGTGTGCTCGGCCGGCACCTGTCTTCCGGTTCCCTTCCCTGCAAGCGCCGCAACACAGGGGGTGGAACCGACGGGAGATTAAAAAACACAAAAAAACAAAAGACATGATACAGTGTAATCTGTTAGGATTACAACTTTGTATCATGCCATTTCACCACAGGTTTTCACCTAATGGCTTTTCCAGTGCCCTGTCTGTACTTTTTGCGGTTCTTTGTGCCTGGAGAATTGAGAATGTCCATGGCGTCCAAAAAGCGTTCATTTAGCTCAAAAGTGCTTTTGGACGAACTGGAAAACAGCAACGGTGAATCAGAATTTTTTGAAAATCTGAGTGATAGTGATTCGTGGGAAAATTCGTCATCAGGTACGGAAAGTGACGACAGCGAGGATTCTACGACTGAGCTCAGCGATGTGCGAACTTGGTGCTCTATTGACTGCGGTACGGATCAGGCAGCACCCCCAAGTTTCCCATTTACTGGAGCACCTGGTATGAAAGTTGACTTTGACCATGACAACCCCTTGGCATACCTACGATTATTTCTGACCGATGAGGTTATTGAAAAAATAGTTACCGAGACAAATTGGTGCAAAGAGCAACAATTGGCTACACATCGGAAGTTTGCAAGATGCAAAAAGTGGGAACCAGTGACCAAAGATGACATTTGGAAATTTCAGGGCCTAATAATTCTTCAGGGAGTGGTGGGGAAACCCCTGCAGAAGTGGTATTGGACAACTAATACATTACTTGCCACTCCATTCTTTGGCACGGTCATGTCAGAGTACAGATTCTCCCTCATAATGAAATATCTCCACTTCGAAAACAATGAAGAATTTGATGAAATTTATTATTATTATATTATAATTTATGATTTAGTGTTTTCAAACCTTATCATACCCGGGATGTCTACTAGATTCTTGCTTGGACAGATTTAACCACTTAAGCCCTGGAAGATTTTACCCCCTTCCTGACCAGGCCCTATTTTGCGATTCGGCACTGCGTGACTTTAACGGACAATTGCGCGGTCGTGCGATGCTGTACCTAAACGAAATTGACGTCCTTTTTTTTTCCCACAAACAGAGGTTTCTTTTGGTGGTATTTGATCACCTGTGCGATTTTTTGATCATGCGCCAGAAACAAAAAAATAGCGACAATTTTGCAAAAATAACAATATTTTTCACATTTTTTTATATGAAATTCCCCCCAAAAAAAATGTAAAAATCAAAATTGTTTAACATTTTTGGCCAATTTGTTTTCTGCTACATATGTTTGGTAAAAAAAATCACAATAAGTGTATTTTGATTGGTTTGCGCAAAAGTTATTGTGTTTACTAACTAAGGGAAACATTTTTGTTTTTTTTTTTTAACGAGTAATGGCGGCGATCTGCGATTTTTTTTTTTTGCGGGACTGCGACATTGCAACGGACAGATCGGACCCTTGACTGACATTTTTGACACTTTTGGGGTTACCAGTGACATTACTACAGTAATCAGTGCTATACATATGCACTTTTACTGTAAAAATGACACTGGCAGGGAAGGGGTTAACTTTATTGGGGAAGGAGGGGTTAAGTGTGTCCCTAGGGGCGTGTTTCTAACTGTTGTGGGATGTGGCTTTACATGTAACAGCACAGATCAACGGTCCTACATAGCAGGACCTTATGATCTGTGCTTTTACACAGGGAGAATGGCAGGCGGCTTTGTTTACATTAGCCGCCTGCCTTTCTCCCTTCACAGCGGACGATCGCCGGTCACACGCGCGGAGGTGTCCGTGAACGAGCCGGGGCGGGAGCACGCCTCCGGGGGCGTGCGCTCGCCCCCTATTGGCTTACAGGCTAGTGATGTACCCATACGTCACTTTGACTGGCCGGGGCTGACCGCCGCAGTATATGTACTTGCGGCGGTCGGCAACCAGTTAAGAGTGTTATTCCTAAGAATTACAGGCCTAAAATATAAAACAGATTTCCATGTGAAAGAATGTACCACTTTTAGCACACAAATTCTGACATAATCAGACTGCCAGGGAGGTTAATGGCTAAAGAAGGCGGTGAGGAGGCAATACATATTTCCTCACCACTTTTTAAATGCTCTCTCAAGAGCGATGTTTGTGTTTGGATCGCTCTTCAGAGAGCATTCAAAGCAAATGAGCTCTAAATGTTGCAATGGGAAAAATGAAAGGAAAACAGTTTTTTGGGGAATTTTTTTGCCATTTATTCTCATTAACCACTTCCACCTCCAGAAGCCTGCTGTCAGCTGACATCACAAAGCCGGTCCTGGCTCAGGAAAGATCGCGATCATATGGTCGGGATCCGCCCACATGCCTGGACCAGCACCCGGTTCAGCCTCTCTGCAAGCCACTAAAAGCCTGAGCCAGCCACTCCCCCCCACTCCATAGCCCAGTGCTCCAGTGAGCCCGGGGGACAGAGCAGAGAGCCGGTGACTGACAGCCATGGAGTACTGAGAACCGAGTGATCAGCAAAGTCTGATCGCTCGGTTCTCAGCTTTAGAGCCGACCGATGCTTCATCCATATAGGTAAGTATGAAAAAACAAAATTCCCAAACTTCTCTTTTAAATCAGCTGCTGAAAGTCCAAAAAAGCTAAGGGTTGAATAGCACTTTGAGTTCCTCTTTAGGTATTCTAGAGGATGTCTTTTCATCGAGGAATGTGGTGGATTATGGGTGAGCTCACTGCTCTCATGAATAACAATGGCTGCGACCATTCTGCCTCTTACTGTGAATTTCAGAGCCTTGTGTGATCTTCTGGAAGTGTTCTGTGATGGGATCTGCAACTGTTTTGCCAGCATTAGCACCTCAGATCCATAACAAGCCTCAATGGCCCCTTTTTCTCCAACAATGCTGCAGCACTTCTTAATGGCTACAATTTATCTTCCCTAATGTGATAGACAGAGAGGGGCTTTTATCAATCCTCCGAAATGGATGATGAATCGCTCTCTTAAAGAACCTTTCAATGCTTTGTTTAAAAAGGAAACTAATCTGTATTTTCAGTGGGTATCTACTGTTAGTTATTACTATTATGGTTTCTTGAAAGTCATTTCTCATGTAACTTTTGCATTTATACACGCTTGTTGTACTATTTTCCCATTACTATATTACATATACGAGGCAGTATAACTATACAGGTTATGATGAGAGGAGACTAATGGGACCCAAAAGCTCTCTAAACGACACAAAACCAACTTTTTCCAGACTTTACTGGTACATAGAGGACAAACACGTGTAAAAAAAAAAAGGTTTATTACAAAGTTAAAACCATAATTTAAAAATAATTCAGGGAATGTAATCCAATTTACATCAAAGTAGTGATAACAACATGTGCTATTCAGAAATATCTTTGCCCAGACGACGTCAAGAGTGACGAAGCGCGTAGGAAAGAGTGCCGTGCTGACATCATTGTGTGTTTCAGGAAGTGCAGGACGCTTTTATGCCTTAAAGTGATTGTAAAGTCTTTTTTTTTTTTTAAATAACAAACCTGTTATACTTACCTCCTTTGTGCAATTGGTTTTGCAGAGAGCAGCCCGGATCCTCCTCTTTTCGGGTCCCTTGTTGCTGCTCCTGGCACCTCCCTCCTATCGAGTGCCCCACAGCAAGCAGCTTGCTATCGGGGCACCCAAACCGAACGGCAACTTCTTGTATCCATTCAGACACGGAGCTGCCATTCGGCACCGCCCCTCTCTCTCCTGATTGGCTAACTGACTATGACAGCCACGGGAGCCAATGGCGTGGTAGCTGTGCCTCAGCCCATCAGGAGAGACTCATGGACATTGCTGGAAAGAGATGGGACTCAGGTAAGTATTAGGGTGTGCTGGGGAGGCTGCTACACACAGAAGATTTTTTATCTTAATGCAAAGAATGCGTTAAGATAAAAAGCCTTCTGACTTTACAACTCCTTTAAGCTGGCGGGCAAATTTTATCATGTGTTTGAATACCTGTGATATGTAAGTGCAATCTATCTTTATAATTAAGTACATAAGAAGGTTTTACACTATATGGAGCTTCTTCTTTTATGGTGATTGCCGCTACCTCTGGATAATATCGGGATAAGAACTTCAGTGTATGTCCATATCGTTTGGGGGGATCCTGTGGGAATGTCCTGGGAATACCCTGGCCAGGGTGTTTTGGCCATATGCTCATCTGACCTTTCTTTTATTAGAAGGTCCATAATATCTGGTAAGCCTGCATCCTAAATGAGGTTGTGGTGTCAAAATCTGGAGACCCTTTTGGTGATTCGATGCACTCTATCCCCCATCCTTTTATTTATGATACTTATTTCCATTTTTATCAAGTATGAGGAGATTTGGTTTTCAATTTTTTATGAACTTTTGTTTCTTTTGAGAACCTCATTAAATAACAGTGTATCTGCATTTGGACTTTGATGCACACGGGCATTATTAACTGCATTATGTTATATATGTTGACATTGAGAATTATAAATTGTTATATTTAATTCATATGTTTACTGTCTAGATTATAGAACAGCTTAATTTCTCTTTACTCATTGCTAACCTGTAATAATATCTCGCAGTATAGCTGCCGCTTTTTAGATATTCTTTTTTCAGGGTTTTTCATGTTTTTCCAAGCGCAGTTTAAAGTAGAGATAAGAAATATCTTTGCCTGACACAACCCAAGAGGTCTACGCGTTTCACATATTTTGCTTCTTCAGGACCTTGTACTATTGGAGACAAAGAAGAATAGCCTGTCTAAAACAATACAATAGATTATACATGGTATGTATTATGTTCATATACAAAATTATAGGCCATGATCTATGCAACTCTATCACTTCAAGGGATCAGATGTGAGCAGTGAATAGTTTCGGCCACTGATAACAATGGATGGGAGGTGACTACTTATAAATGTCAGGAGTGTCTTGTGCTCCTGCTCCTCAGTCTAGCATCCTGGTTTTGGCTGTGGCATTCTCCCTCTCTCTGTCCACCTGCAAAGTGATTAATGTGGTCAGTCTCTGGGTGGAGACCAAACCTGTTATAAGCCAGCCAATCCTGCAGTCTTATGCTTTTGAAAGTGTGATAACATGTGTAATATCTAATCAAGCCCCCTGTCTGTCTGCCCTGCTCTGCTAGATTGGATTTCTGTGTGTGTGATTTTGGATTGGATATTGACTATTCTCTGAACTCTGCTTGCTTATTACCTGGACTGTCATTAAACCACTCTGCCTGTCTGCCAACCGCAAGTTCCTTGTTTGCTGTACTCAGTTTGCACATGCCCTGGCGTGGTGGCCAGGCACTATAGCATTGTGTTTTAGTCCTTGGGGCAACCGAGTACCAGTAGGTCTGCTTGCCTTATGGGAAAGGGGGCTGCTATAGGCAAAGAACACCAAGCCCAGCTATAGTTTCTGACCACTTGCGTTAGGGGTAAGCGTGACAGTAAATATAACAATTATTGTTTGGGTTTGTGTTGTATAGCTATTGGATATGGTACATTAATAGCAGCCTTAGCTTATATGGAGCTCTCCAAACAAATCAGTGTGTAGCCCAGTAAAGCCTTTTAAAATAGACAGTATTCACAATCCCATTCCCATCATGTATCCTAAAAATAAGAGGATTTTTCCTAATCTCAGGACAATGGGTAGAACTATTCAAATCATTTTTTTATGCCCCATCAGTAAAATGCACATCCAGAGCTGAAGGTGTATAGAGAAAATACACTGTTCAAAAAAAAATAAAGGAATACTTTTAATCAGAGTATAACATCAAGTAAATTAAACTCCTGAGATATTGATCTGGTCACTTAGGTAGCAAGATGGGTTGTTAATCAGTTTAAGCTGCTTTGGTGTTAATGAAATGACCAACAGGTGATGGGCAACAATGAGATGACCTCCAAAACAGGAGTGGTTTTACAGGTGAAGGCCAATTACTTTTTTTCCCTACTCATTTTTTCGGGCTGTTTTTCACTAGTTTTGCATTTGGGTAGGGTCAGTGTCACTACTGGTAGCATGCGGCAATACCTGGACCCTACAGAGGTTGCACAGGCAGTCCACCTCCTCCAGGATGGCACATCAATACGTGCCATTGCCAGAGGGTGTGCTGTGCCGCCTAGCACAGTCTAAAAAGCATGGAGAAGTTTCAAGGAGACAGGCAGTTACTCTAGGAGAGTTGGATAGGGCCGTAGAAGGCCCTTACCCATCAGCAGGACCGGTATCTGTTCCTTTGTGCATGGAGGGACAGAATGAGCATTGCCAGAGCCCTACAAAATGACCTCCAGAAGGCCAATGGTGTGAATGTCTCTAACCAAACTTTTACAAACAGACTTGATGAGGGTGGCCTGGGGTCCCGAAGTCCTTTAGTGGGCCCTATGCTCATTGCCCGGCTCTGTAAAGCTTGATTGGCATATGCCATTGAACACCAGAATTGGCAGGTCTGCCACTGCGCCCTGTGCTTTTCTCAGATGAGAGCAGAGTCACCCTGAGCACATGTGACAGATGGAAAGGGTCTGGAGAAGTCGGGGAGAATGTTATGCTACCTGTAACATCGTTCAGCATGACCGGTTTGGTGGTGTGTCAGTGATGGTCTGGGGAGGCATATCCATGGAGGGATGCACAGACCTCTACAGGCTAGAAAATGAAACCCTGACTGCCATTATGTATCGGGATGAAATCCTTGGACCCATTGTCAGACCCTACACTGGTGCCTGGACTTGAATTCAGCCCTCTGTAGGTTGATAATTTTAATTTCCATTAAACGCTGTGGCATCCTTTCGTTCCTAACACATAACCCAGTCCATATCAGTATACATATCCAGCATGATATTTTTCCCCATTGAGATTTGATGTGTTTTCAAAGTGTTCCTTTAATTTTTTTGAGCAGTGTACAATCAAATATTATGGAGACATTTATTTCAAACCGCATACAGCTGTTTCCAACTTGGCATAGGACTTGGGACCCAACAAGATAGTATAACTATATAGGTTCTGGTGAGAATGAACTAAAAGAATCAAAAAGTCCTCCAACTGAATCAGTGCGTAGCCCATGAAAGCCTTCTTAAAACACATTATTATTATGTGTTTAAAGTACTTGTGAGCTTCTATGTGTGTGAAATAAAAAAATTAACACTATCCTTGATTGTGAACAGCTGCGACCATTGATTAGTGACCTCACACTAAATTATAAATAATATTTTGTAAATAAATGGTGCGTTCATTCAAATTTTTTGTCCTTCATGAAAAACAACAAGAATGTCATGAGTAAGAAACAGTAACGGATTTCGCCAACCATCCTTCCTACGCACCTATATACTTTTTGACCACTGTGCCTAGATTGGAACAGGGGTGGACTGTATGCAGATGAAACACCTGCTTACCTACATAGGAAGGACGGTTGGCCAAATTCGTTAATGTTTGTTACTCATGACATTTTTGCTGTTTTTCACGGAGGAATTGAATGAACGCACCATTGATCTACAATTATCATCTTAGTACAGAAGATATTCACATCTCATTCTGTCACATATCCCCCCCTTTCAGGACAATGGAAGAACCATTCATATATTTTTTTATTGTCCCATCAGCCAAAATCAAATCCAGAGCCACTAGTGTATAGTACAAAATATAGAACCAACCTTACCCCAGCTCAACTGCTGTATTCAAGATTCAGAAACTGGAGACTAGTACTCAGACTAGGGCGTTCATCTACCAAACCACCCATCCACAATGTATAAAGCCAGCCACTCAGTATACTCTTGATAAAGAAATAATTTTATTGGCCACATATAAAATGATAAAGCATCGGAAATGCAATGCGTTTCAGCTTAAACAGCCTTCCTCATTGCACTGCATTTCTGATGTTGTATCAACTTATGGCGCTTTTCCACTGCATGGAACCGAACGGTTCGGCTCGCTTTTGTGTTTTTCCACTGCTGGTACCGCATGGTACGGTGTAGGAACGGTTTGGTACGGTACGGCGGCGCTTTTCCACTGCATGGAACCGAACGGTATGGCTCTCTAAAACAGTACCACCTCGATTGTGGCTCCAAGAGGTACCATACCGGTACCATATCCCACAATCCTTTGCATGCAGTCACTACCAGCCACTGATTGGTCAGAGAATCGTTGTTATCCCACCCACTTAACTTTAGTACTACTTTAGTGGAAAAGCAAACCATACCAAACCGTACCGAACCGTTCCAACACCGTACCATGCGGTACCAGCAGTGGAAAAGCAAACCGGGCCAAGCAGGGCCGAGTAGAGCCGAGCCGGTACTTGCAGTGGAAAAGTGCCGTTATATGTAGCCAAAAAAGGATTTCTTTATCAAGCGTATACTGAGTGGACAGCTTTATACATAGTGCAATATATAGCCTAATACTATAGAGTCCTTTATTCCAAACTGCATACAGCGATATTAGACTGCTTGGCCATTATCAGTGCAGCATATTAAAACCATGGCTCCTATGGAGCAGGGCTTGGGACCCAATTAGGACAGTATAACCTGAGAGGTTATAATGAGAAGGGACCAAAGGAATAAAAAAAAATCTCCCCAAATGAATTAATGCATAGCATAGTAAAGCCTTCTTGGGACATATGTACATGTTGTTGGGTCCTATGTCCTATACTCTTAAAGCCATAATTTCCATACACTGTATTAATACAAAAAGTCTAAAACATTTATATGCAGTTCGGAATAAGTGGCTCTATATTGTTACAGTAAATTTTCACTATACACCAGTGGTTCTTGGTGTGCATAGGGCTGGTGGCATAAAGCAATGACTTGCATGACTCTAACAACTGTACTGAAATGAAGAATAATCCTCCTATTTTTGGAATATGTAACGAAATGAGAGATGTGAATACCTTCTGTTCTAGGAAGTATTTACTAATTACTATGCTATGTATTACATATACAAATGTGGCAGCTTATATGGGAATATAGAGCATAGTGAGGACTCCAGCAGGGGGGTGGTAAACAATTGATTCTAATAACACTGTCTATTTTTATTTTATTTTCTTTTATTCTTGATAATGCCTCTCAGTTCCAGGGACACTAGAAAAAGAAATGAGAGTGTGCAAGGGTCACTGGGACAGAATGACACAGAGAGCAATAAAATTGTTTAGATTTATCCCTTCCCCATTATTTGCTTATTGATACCTCTGTCCCCATGAGAGAAATAGCCCATCATTTTTGTTGCAGTGACACCTTGACACCAGCAACAAAATTACTTTTCATAGGTTTGCGGGACTTTAAATGAGGCAAATTGATCTTTGATTGTATGAAATAAAGATTTTAATATTTTAATGAAAATAGACCAGTGTTGGCCATCCATTGTAATAACAGTAGATTATAAACCAGTAGAAAAGGTCTACTTCAATTGATAATAAATAAATATACAAAAAAATAAAAAATAGAAAATAATATTATATGATAATAAGGAATACAACATAATTTAAGTAGTTGAAATTACAATTAAAACAGGTAGGTATGTCGGGAAGAGCTGACATGTGAGGGAATTCATTCCTGCATCGCACAAAATATTTTTGATGGTACATAGTGTTGTTGGCATCTGATATGGCATTAAAAACATGATATCTTGGCATCCATATAACTCAATGCATTTCGTGGTTCTGTGCCCACTTCGTCAGGAGTAGGATGCAATAGAGATATCTAAAGATATAATAGAAAAAATATTAGAAAAAATTCCCTATGCCACAGGGGATGACAATAGCTCCCTAAAAATTAGGTAGGAGGGGGAAAAAAAGAAAGAAAAATAAAAAATAAAATATTTACCTACAAGTCAGCTCAGAAAAGCAATCAGCTTCAGAGAGAAGAATGGAGGCGTCAAGCATATGTCACCCCCATATTCTCTACCAGCAACAAAATACCTGGCAAAGATTGTAACTAGGGTTGAGCGAACATGGACTGTATTGTTCGGGATCGTACCGGACTTTTGGTTGTTCGGTACCCGGACACGGACCCGAACATTTTACTGTATATTCGGGATACAGTCCTTTGTTCGGTAATTTTATTTCATGTTTTGGCACGGTTTTAATGTTTTGGTGCGGTTTTAATGGCGCGGTTTCAACAGCTGCAGGGCATCCAATCAACAAGCGTTTAACTAGTGTGCCCTTAGAAGCCTACTAATGGCATGGCTGTGATTGACCAGTGCAGCATGTGACCCAGCAGCTATATAAGCTGGAGTCACGTAGTGCCGCACGTCACTCTGCTCTAACTATTGTAGGGTCAGGTTCCTGCTGCTGCTGATATGAGTGAGAGATAGGAAATTATTGTAGGGGCAGGCTGGAGATTGCTTTCAGGGAAAGAATAGAATCTTCTTTAATCAGACAGTGATCTACATAGATTTTATTGTGTGGGGGTGCAGTGCACGATCTTTTTGACCTGACCTGAGCCCAATGAGGAGGAGGGAGAAAAAAAAACTTTAGCAGTCTGTTAGGTGGGCGGCGTGCGGCATGTAGCAGCCATGTAATGCAAGCTCAGTGCATACAGTGCCTTGCGAAAGTATTCGGCCCCCTTGAACTTTGAGACCTTTTGCCACATTTCAGTCTTCAAACATAAAGATATAAAACTGTAATTTTTGTGAAGAATCAACAATAAGTGGGACACAATCATGAAGTGGAACGAAATTTATTGTATATTTTAAACTTTTTTAACAAATAAAAAACTGAAAAATTGGGCGTGCAAAATTATTCAGCCCCTTTACTTTCAGTGCAGCAAACTCTCTCCAGAAGTTCAGTGAGGATCTCTGAATGATCCAATGTTGACCTAAATGACTAATGATGATAAATAGAATCCACCTGTGTGTAATCAAGTCTCCGTATAAATGCACCTGCACTGTGATAGTCTCAGAGGTTCGTTTAAAGCGCAGAGGGCATCATGAAGAACAAGGAACACACCAGGCAGGTCCGAGATACTGTTGTGGAGAAGTTTAAAGCCGGATTTGGATACAAAAGATTTCCCATGCTTTAAACATCCCAAGGAGCACTGTGCAAGCGATAATATTGAAATGGAAGGAGTATCAGACCACTGCAAATCTACGAAGACCTGGCCGTCCCTCTAAACTTTCAGTTCATACAAGGAGAAGACTGAACAGAGATGCAGCCAAGAGGCCCATGATCACTCTGGATGAACTGCAGAGATCTACAGCTGAGGTGGGAGACTCTGTCCATAAGACAACAATCAGTCTTATACTGCACAAATCTGGCCTTTATGGAAGAGTGACAAGAAGAAAGCCATTTCTTAAAGAGGAAGTAAGCCCTCCTCGGACACTTTTACCTATAGGTAAGCATATGATAAGGCTTACCTATAGGTACTGTAAATATCTCCTAAACATGCACCGTTTAGGAGATATTTACCTTACATGCAGCCAGTGATGTCACTGGCGCATGCGCTCTGAAGGAACGGCCTCTGGTGCCGTTCCTTCAGAGTCCCGTGCCGTGACCGTCGGCTTCCGCAATCAGATGGCCGGATGCGGCACGGCGGGGGCTCGTTCTAAGGTAAGTATTTCATAATGAGCTAGTATGCGATACATACTAGCTCATTATGGGTTTCTCTTTCAGGTTGCGAAAAAAAAAATCTATGGGTTTACAACCTCTTTAAAGATATCCATAAAAAGTGTTGTTTAAAGTTTGCCACAAGCCACCTGGGAGACACACCAAACATGTGGAAGAAGGTGCTCTGGTCAGATGAAACCAAAATCGAACGTTTTGGCAACAATGCAAAATGTTATGTTTGGCGTAAAAGCAACACAGCTCATCACCCTGAACACACCATTCCCACTGTCAAACATGGTGGTGGCAGCATCATGGTTTGGGCCTGCTTTTCTTCAGCAGGGACAGGAAAGATGGTTAAAATTGATGGGAAGATGGATGGAGCCAAATACAGGACCATTCTGGAAGAAAACCGGATGGAGTCTGCAAAAGACCTGAGACTGGGACGGAGATTTGTCTTCCAACAAGACAATGATCCAAAACATAAAGCAAAATCTACAATGGAATGGTTCACAAATAAACATATCCAGGTGCTAGAATGGCCAAGTCAAAGTCTAGACCTGAATCCAATCAAGAATCTGTGGATAAGAACTGAAAACTGCTGTTCACAAACGCTCTCCATCCAACCTCACTGAGCTTGAGCTGTTTTGCAAGGAGGAATGGGCAAAAATTTCAGTCTCTCGATGTGCAAAACTGATAGAGAAATACCCCAAGCAACTTACAGCTGTAATCGCAGCAAAAGGTGGCGTTACAAAGTATTAACTTAAGGGGGCTGAATAATTTTGCACGCCCAATTTTTCAGTTTTTTATTTGTTAAAAAAGTTTGAAATATCCAATAAATTTCGCTCCACTTCATGATTGTGTCCCACTTGTTGATTCTTCACAAAAAATTACAGTTTTATATCTTCATGTTTGAAGCCTGAAATGTGGCAAAAGGTCACAAAGTTCAAGGGGACCGAATACTTTCGCAAGGCACTGTATGTGTCTGCTTAATCTGGATTTAAAAAAAAAAAACTTGTTTCCTTCATATTTTACTGTGACATACAGTGTTTAGACACTGCTGTTCTAATCTTCTATTCAAAAATCAAAAATTTAAGGGGGAAAAAAATATTTTTCAGGTTTTCATTCAAATGGGTTTTTTTTTTACTCAATAGCGGAATAGAACAACAACAGTGTCTAACCTGTTAGGCGTACGGCGTGTAGCAGTAGCAGCCATGTAATGCAAGCTCAGTGCATATGTGTCTGCTTAATCTGGATTTAAAAAAAAAAAACTTTTTTCCTTCATATTTTACTGTGACATACAGTGTTTAGACACTGCTGTTCTAATCTGCTATTCAAAAATCAACAACTTAAGGGAAAAAAAAATATTTTTCAGGTTTTCATTCAAATGTTTTTTTTTTTACTCAATAGCGGAATAGAACAACAACAGTATCCAACCTGTTAGGCGTGCGGTGTGTAGCAGCCATGTAATGCAAGCTCAGTGCATATGTTTCTGCTTAATCTGGATTTAAAAAAAAAAAACCTTTTTCCCTTATATTTTACTGTGACATACAGTGTTAAGACACTGCTGTTCTAATCTGCTATTCAAAAATCAATCATTTAAGGGAAAAATAAAAATTTTTCATTCATACGTTACTGTGAGATACACCCTTTGGATACTGTTGTTCTATTTCGCTATTCAATAAACACCCAATTGGGGAAAATAATTAAAATGTGGCCTAGTCTGTATATTTTACTGTTTAATACACCCATTGGATACTGTTGTTCTAGTCCGCTTTTCAATAAAAACCCATTTAGGGAAAAAAAGTTCCCCTTTTGAACCGGATGTGGGAGGTTCTCTGACCCATATATACTGACGTTGAGCATGGCGCTGGCGTGTATTCATTCTGACACCTGGTCATGCACTGTTTGGACTGGATCTACACTGCCTTTCACCCGCTATTTGCATTTGAACTTGGTATCTTTGGAATTCTGATTTTCTTCTTTCCATCCACTTAGCATGTACTTTTCTTTTCGCACTAGCCTTGGCTATGCCACTGTCCATCTTGTTTCATCCACTCACCCTTCCATGTTCTAATCCAGAATTCTCACATTCATCTATGGAGGTCTCTCTCTCCTGTTCACTCTATTGAGGCTCTTATGCACTTTTCAACACATCGATTTTTCACTTGTTCCTTTTACCACTCTCTTGGTGCTTCCTTCTTTGGTGTTCCCTTGGATTTATTTGGTTATTCATCCTCTTAATATTAATATTAATTTATTATTAATATTTATCAATTGTTTCTATAGCATGCCAATGCAAATCTATATATGTTTTTCAGAAACCATTTTGGCCCCAATGGGTGCCTTGAATATTAATCTCTGGATCAATGCCCGTCATTATCTTATCACTTTTTATCCTTGGCCCTTTCCTTTCTGTTGCCCCTGTGTGTCGAATGGTTTCATGCCTCAGCCCCGGATGGGGTTTATCGGGATCAGCTCTAGTCTCCCATTCCATTATTGGATTGTTCGTGGATCTATGACATTGCTTAAGGTAGTGTTCTTCCACGAGTCTTTATTCTGCATCCCTCAATATCCATTTTTTCAATATGTAATGTGACTATTCATATATATTTTTTAGATTTCCTATTTGTCAAGGCTCCTGATGAGTGGACGGAGGTCCATGAAACGCGTCGAGCCCATAATATCTACCTCAATTTTATGAATTTCATCATGAATTATGTTACTGTGCAAGATTGTTGACACACACAGATTTGGTTACTCTATTGTATTTTTTTAAATGTATTGAGTGATCCATTATGATCCAAATGTTGATGCCTATATTGATGTAATATGTATTGTCTAATCGTTCGATTGTTCATTTCTGTGTGTGGGCCGCAACAATGCTTTCATAGTGATTTGTTATACTTTATGTTAATCAATAAATTTTTATGTCCATTTGATCTCGCTCAAAGTCCCACTGGCCCTCTCATTTTCTTATACTGTATATTTTACTGTTTAATACACCCATTGGATACTGTTGTTCTAGTCCGCTTTTCAATAAAAACCCATTTAGGGAAAAAAAATAATTGCGGCATAGTCTGCATATTTTACTGTGAGATACACCCGTTGGATACTGTTGTTCTATTCCCTTTTCAATAAAAACCCATTTAGGGAAAAAATATTACATTGAGGCCTAGTCTGTTTCTGTACATGTGAGATACACCCTTTGGATACTGTTGTTCTATTCTGCTATTCAATAAACACCCATTTAGGGGAAAGAAAGATGTTAAATTGTGGCTTAGTCTGTATCTGTACATGTGAGATACACCCTTTTAGATACTGTTGTTCTATTTTGCTATTCAATAAACACCCATTTAGGGGAAAGAAAGATGTTAAATTGCAGCTTAGTCTGTATCTGTACGTGTGAGATACACCCTTTGGATACTGTTGTTCTATTCTGCTATTCAATTAACACCCATTTAGGGGAGAGAAAGATATTAAATTGCAGCCTAGTCTGTATCTGTACGTGTGAGATACACCCTTTGGATACTGTTGTTCTATTCTTCTATTCAATAAACACCCATTTAGGGGAAAGAAAGATATTAAATTGCGGCCTAGTCTGTATCTATATGTGTGAGATATAACCTTTGGATACTGTTGTTCTATTCTGCTATTCAATAAACACCCATTTAGGGGAAAGAAAGATATTACATTGTGGCCTAGTCTGTATCTGTACGTGTAAGATACACCCTTTGGATACTGTTGTTCTATTCTGCTATTCAATAAACACCCATTTAGGGGAAAGAAAGATATTAAATTGCGGCCTAGTCTGTATCTGCACATGTGAGATACACCCTTTGGATACTGTTGTTCTATTCTGCTATTCATAAACACCCATTTAGGGGAAAGAAAGATATTAAATTGCGGCCTAGTCTGTATCTGTTCGTGTGAAATACACCCTTTGGATACTGTTGTTCTATTCTGCTATTCAATAAACACCCATTTAGGGGAAAGAAAGATATTAAATTGCGGCTTAGTTTGTATCTGTACGTGTGAGATACACCCTTTTAGATACTGTTGTTCTATTCTGCTATTCAATTAACACCCATTTAGGGGAAAATTAATAATTTTGCAGCGTTTGCTGATTATGTTACTGTGAGATACACCCTTTAAATTAGTTTGGCGCTTCTCCTTCCACCACCGAGGATTGCAGGACGCTTCAGTTTAACTCCTGTTGCTAACTCCTCCTACTCCGCTTCCTCATCCACTACCACCTCCGCATCCGGAGCAGTGATCATTTCCAAGGCTTTCAGGGCAGTCATTCACAAGTGGCTCCGAGGGTGGGTTCCTGCACCCACAAACGCCAGGTACACAATTGTCCAGCAAGGGCACAGTTCTGGAGGATGACGAGGTGGAGGATGAGGAGATGGAGGAGGAGGAACCATGTTCACAGCAGGGTGGCACCCAGATAACTGATAACAACAGATACTACACTTGATCTTAGCCAAAAGGTCGAGAAGCGATGCTGGTGGCATTCCCACCTGACAGTGGGGGCACAGTGGAAGCACAAGGCAAAGGCAGAGGAGGAGGTCGCCAATGCAGCCAGGGCACCGCCAGCACCTCAGAAGGCAGGGTTAGCATGTATGAAATGTGGAAAAGCTTTGTCGGCACGCCACAACAACCAGGACCACCAGCTGTTTTACACATGGTCCCTGACCCTGATCCCCCCGGGCACAAGGCTCCTGACAGGGACTGGGGTACTTACACTGGCTAACCTGGCAAAAACCAGACAGCCCTGTTCTTTAGGAGGTCTGCTGAAACAGACCACCCCAAGTAGTAGGTGGGGCTCTCCCAAAGAGAGACCCCATGAGAGAGGGCAAACCAAGCCAGAAGGCCATATCCACCCCCTCCCAAGACTTTCAGGGACAGGCCCAAGGACCTACACCCTACTAATCACACTGTGCAAAAAAAAGTGTACCGCCACAATAAAAAACACAAAACGTGAGACACACAACACATAAAAGTGGGGAAAGGGATAGTGGAGAAGAAGTGCAAGGTTAGTGCCACGTTGCAATATTATGGCAGGCCCTTCAGCCAGGAATAAAAAATTCCTCTGGTCCTGACTCCTGACCAAAAGGCCCGGCCCTAGAGGCAGGTGTGAAAAACGTGTGTAGGAAGTGCAGTGTCCTTGGTGCCATACTCATAGTGTTGCCATCCACTGTGAATTATGGCACCCCTGGACTGCCACTTCAGGGGCACATACACCACAGGCTTTTCAGAATCCCGGTCCCTGGCAAGACCAGTGCAGCCCCGTCCCTACCAGAAGGCCTCAGAACTTAGACAGCTTTGGGAGAGCGTGGCCCACAACCAGGGACACATACCTTTTCCAAGGCCAGAAAAAAGCCCCCCCCGCCGCCATCACCGTTCCTTACCATATACCATATACAGTTCCTTACCGTTCCTTACGTACTATACACGTACTGAATGACGGGTCTGCCCCCTTCAACTTCTAGGTCTCCAAATAGGGCACATGGCCTGAGCTTGCCCTTTACGCCTTGGAGGTGCTGGCCTGCCCTGCAGCCAGTGTATTACCTGAACGTGTATTTAGCATGGCTGGGGGCGTTATCAGAGACAAGCGCAGCCGCCTGTCCAGAGCCAATGTGGACAAGCTCACTTTCATTAAAATGAACCAGGCATGGATCCCACAGGACTTGTCCGTACCTTGTGCAGAATAGACATGTATACCGGCCTTACCCAGCCATTGTTGTATTTTTGATCTTTCTCACTCTTTTGGGGTGTACCCTAAATTAAAAAGAATTTTAAAATTAAAAACAAAAACCAGTGTTGGCTACCTCGTCCTTCTCCACCTCCGCTTCCACCTACACCGCCACATCCACCACCACCTCAACCTTCTACTCCATATCGGCCTCGTCCTCCTAGATCAAGATGATTTTTTTTTATTTTATGTTTTTTATGTTATTTTAAGTTATTTCCCTATTCACATTCGTTTGCAGAGCACTTGCCATGCTCTTAAGAAGATGTTACTGCCATTTGCAGCCCTCTAGCCCTTTCCATGTTTTATTTAGAGCCATTTTAGTACTCAAAATATTATGAAATAGTTTACATGTTGTACAACATTGTGCTTTAGGTTGCGGTGCCTCTTTAATTCCACTGCCTACTATCCAGTTTTAATAGGGATGCGACAGATGCAGTCAGGCTCACTGATAAGGCTGGCCCTCCTGTACTAGACTGCATTAGTTCAGCAGGGGGCCCGGGTTAATGCATCGTAATATCATAGGCAATGGCTCCCAATAAAAGTCCCCTACCCTATCAGTTCGGCAGCAGGGGCCGGGGACTATTTACTCATTTTTGGAAGCAGGCAGAGTAATCCACCGTGTTGCAGTTCCTGTAAATTAAATTAAAGTTACGTTCTCTTCAATATCAATCCACTGGGGCAGGCCAGAACTTTAATTGTTCAGAGCCGCAACATGGAGGATTACTCCGCCTTATTCAGAAATTAGTAAATAGTACTCTTTGTATCCCTAGCCCCTTCTGCTGAACTGAGGGGGTCCAAGAACTTTTATTCAATTGCTGTGAGCTGTGGCTGGTGGTATTACTGTGCGATCGCTGGAACTGTCAGGCAGGAACTGTGGGGTGTAAAGGGGGAGACCTGTCAGGAAGGCTCTATGGGGCCCCATGATTTCTAATGGCAACCCTGGATGCAGTGACAAATGTAAGCATTGCTATAAACAATCTAGACCTGAACAAGTTATATATTTGGGCTGGCTACTCTGTATACCATACACATGAGGGGCCTATGCAGCAGTATATCTCACCCAGTTAACACAGCTTCAGGCACATGACCGATTCTTCTGCCCAACTAACACATTCACAGGTCACAGATGCAGGCCATAGGCTGCTGACTCATTCTCATCATACTTGGTTACTGCTGTATAACCCCCTTCATGTCCAGAGCACTTTCAGCACTGGCTGGTGTCTCACAAGTGGTCCAGGTCACTGCTGTATAACCCCCTTCATGTCCAGAGCACTCTCAGCACCGGCTGGTGTCTAACACGTGGTCCAGGTCACCGCTGTGTAACCCCCTTCATGTCCAGAGCCAGGGCCGGACTGGGAATAAAAACCAGCCCTGGAAAAAATGTCATACCAGCCACATAGCATTATTATACCAGCCCAACAGCACAAAGTCATGATTTTCTTGTTCATAAAAGGGAAAACCATGCATTTTAAAGCACCTTTGAAGAGTGTATCATATATAGATAAGACAGATATGAAAGCATAAAGGGCTTTATAAGAGCAAAGGCTGGTTAAAAGTTGTAAACCTGCGGGCATGGACCAGAGCACTCTCAGCACCGGCTGGTGTCTCACAAGTGGTCCAGATGAGATCTCTGAACATTCGGGGCTAATGCCAGTCGGGGGCCCGCGTCACCTGACTCATGCTACCTGGGGATCATTTCTCACTGCCAGGAGGATGAATCTGTTCCATCAAACACTAACAGCTCTGTGGCTGACCAGGTTTGCACCAAACACTGCACAGTTAATGAGTCCACTCTTAACTAAATTTACTCTCCTTTACTCATACCGCAGAGCAGTAATAGGTAACCTCATAAGGTCCACTTCTCAGATACCGGTTTCCAACTGTGACGATAATAAAACAAGGTGTTTCTCTGCTTAAAATTGTACTTATAAATGTAGTTAGTATAACCATCAATACATTGGAAGAATACTGGGTGTGTCACTTACAACTATCCAGTACATGGTATTGGATGCACACATTAGGTAAATAGTTCCAAGGTCTGAGGTAAAGCCTAGTAACTTTTCTGGAGGCTGTCCCACTAATACACTTTGTTACAGGAGGGGTGATGAGGTATACACACTAGAGTCCCATTATGTATCAGTCCATAGGCCTCCTCTGCCCCAGAGCCTCCTCCCCAAGCTCCATGAGGGGAGCTCTCCCACGCAAGATTGGCATCCTTGTCTGTTGCTGCTGGCTTCCCTAAAGAGCTAACTGAATGTCTCCTCCCAGCCATATAGGGAGATGGTAGGGCAATTTCTAGCAGCCCACCAACTAAGATGAGGCACCATAGAATCTTGACGTGTGTTGTGTAGTAGATGGCAGATCCATTGAAGTGGGCTCTTTGTTTTGCTGAAACTCTATTTTCTTTGCCTGATCAGATTGCAGTGTGACATGCAAATTTTGTGGAACAGTTTACATTTTCTAGTCAACTAAATGAAGGCTGTATAGACATAACGCATTTTCCTTCCATAGAACTGAGATGTAAAATGCATCTGCAGTCATTTTATCTAACTTTAATTTTGGGTTTCACGAAATATCTGCACATTAGCCTCTAAGTTTGCTATGACAGGTCAAGGCAGTAATTCAAACTTTCCATGAGACATTGCATAATTTTATTTTTACTCTTTTTTTTTTAATGTATTTTACAGTTATAAGGTAAGAAACATCAAATAACCGCAGAATACACCGAAACACTACAATGTACATTTACTTTACATTTTTCAAAGAGGTTGTGGGCACACTTAATGGGATTTTAGATGTGAATCTTTTAGTGGATCCTCTTACATGTTTACTGGGCTATGTTGATCTTTCATTGCTTAAGTCACCAAAGCGAATTACTGTTATATGTGCAATGTTTGTGACTCGAAGACAAATCGCCCTTAAGTGGACTTCCCCGCACCCTCTGACCATATCTGACTAGATATGTGATCCTAATAGGTGCATTTCATAAAATACATATTTTCTTTCTAAGAAATTCACCTAAGAGGTTTGATTGAATTTGGTCACCATGGTTGGCCCATATGAGTCCGGTATGAATCTAGGTCATACGCCTCTTTATTCATAGCTATCTTCCTGAGGTTATTTATATCCATATTTATAGCTCTGATTATATTTAGACATGCTCTGTTTTATATTCCTTTAGTACTTTGTGGTTGTTTTTGATTTGTGATGGTTCTATGAGACATGCTTTTTCTGTCTTTTTTGAGTGTTTTGTGTGCAGCTGCGGGAATACGTGCAATTTACATGCACTCCACCTGCATATATATGAATGTAGCATCAAAAAATACTGTGCCAGGAGGGACTCCATAAGACCAAAGAAGATTGTGTGAGGGGGGCTCCATAAGTTCAAACGAGACAAGAAGGGACCTTACCTGGTGATGACACTAAATTTACAACACAAAAAAACCTAGATTTCAGCAATCACTTGAGTAGTCTAGGGTCCTGGTTGCCTATGGAGATCTATAACTCAAGCTAAGTGAACTTTTAGTGGATCCCTTTAGTGACCACAGCATTTTTGACATGGGTTGTAGAGTTTGAAAAGAGGCAGTGCTTGCCAAACTTGCCCTTTGGGTTAAAATTCAGGTAGTGCTACATTATAGGGTTAAATCATGCGGTGAGGAGGGGATATAACATCTCCTCACTGCCTGCCAAGTGCCCTCTGCAAAGCACTGTGATTGGAAGGAGAGAGCATGAGACCGCACATTAGGGATTTCTGCAGATCCTGACCTGGAGTGAACAACAGGTTCAAGGGTCCTGGGTTTTGTAGCATGCAGGTGCTAACACATTAAGCAATTGGCCAGGTAGCAGAAGCCAGTAAAATTTCCTTGTACATCAGGCTCATTATGGTTGCATGTTTGAAGATGACCTCTGCAAACCATTTGAGATGTGTTTGAATGCCACTATCTTGGCAATCACAGCTATTGGTCCAAGTGAGATCCACACTACTTTGAAGCGGACAGGTCCACAGGATCCATTAATTGGGAGCCTAGTGTGGGTGTCTTCTACCATTGTTAATCTGCACACCTGTTTAACGGTTGAAAATGTATCCTCCCTTTAAATCTGGTAAGAAGTAATTGCTACTATTGGGTGATTTTGGTCACGTCACGCCATCACTTGCAGTGAGGATATCTTGTCACTGTGTTTGAAGTGAATTGTGGTAAGGGGCCACTTTTTACTTTTTTCTTTTTTCTTTTATGGATTTGTCACGGGGTTTTAACCTATCACTTCAAGTCTGAAGACACTATTACATCACATATGTGCGGTGTTTGTCACATCACCTCAGGATTTGAAGAAGTCACTACATTTGTTTATTTGAGAGACTTTGTTGCTTGCATCTATCGTTCACGGTTATCACTTTGGTGTTTTTTGTGTATTTTATTACTTGCACATTGTTTATCAACAATTTATGCTGTTGTTATATTCATGAAATTTAATGCAAGGTTTTTTGTAGAGCACACTATTTTTAATTTATTCAGGAAGCAGATTGGCTGGAGAGCATTGGGACGCCTCCTAGGCAATGCCCTCCTACCAGAAACGATCAGCTACTAGGGCTCTCTCCTTCCAGTTTTTGAAGCTTTCCACATGGACTTCTGTCAGCTTCCCTCTCTGCGCCTGGTTCTGGAGGCATTGAGGGTCATATAGGGACAGCCAAAGATCTGGATGTGGTGCTGGGGCTGCAATTTGCCCAGGTCTGCACTAGAGTTTTAAATGACTGCTGAATGGAGTTGTCCTTTAACTACATTACAGTGGTGTAGTATTCTCCTTCCTTTTCTGGGTTCTGAATAATGTTGCCACGTCACCTAAATTCGCAGAATTGTCACATATACAACGCCTACCGAAAGTCCTATTAATCAAGACATTTGTAAATGTTACACATTTGTGTTAATTCCCATTAAAATAAGACGGGATAACAGAGACTTTTCATAAAGGAGAAATTGGCATGAGACTCACACAGAGAATATTGGTGATTGCTATTCATGTCTATTTATGCTCCATTCTGTCCTTTGCCATTCATGTTACAAAAGCTTTAAATTACCATAAACTGCTTCATCAGCTCAGCTATATTTAAAGTCTCTTGGAACAGTCGGTTTCCCCGGAATCTGTTTTGCCGGGAAAGCGGATAAGGACCACTCGTTCTCATAGACACTGAAGAGGCGCTTCTGAGACAGCTGTTGGAACCTCTAGGCTGCCAGCTGTTAAATAAAGGGTGTCTATACTGGAGTAATATGCCACAGCTGACCTTTGCATCAAAAAATGCTAGTTGCCCCGACTATCATGCTGAACCTATAGCTTCAATACTTTTGGAATAACCAGCCTGGAACTGACTCATTTTCTGCATGGTTGATCCTTGTCAGTGACCCAAGCCCAGCTCCCACCCTATTAACTACTTGCCGACTGCCGCACGACTATTTACGTCGGCAGGCAGCCCCTCACAGGCAGAGTGACGTAGATCTACGTCGCTAGCCTGTGAGGGTCTAGGGAGCGAGCGCGCGCCGCCGGAGGCGCTCTCCCACTCCCGCGCGGTCACGGACTCCCCCGCACGTGTGACCGGCGGACCCGATGTCCGCTGGTCACTCGCGATCGTCCGTTAGAGTGGGAGAAAGGCAGGCGGCTAATGTAAACAAGCCACCTGTCATTCTCCCCTGTGTGTGAATGGTGATCATACTATGTAGGACCGTTGATCACTGTTCATACACCTCAAGCCACAGCCAATCACAGTTAGAATCACGCCCCTAGGGACACACATAACCCCTCCCTCTCAAAAAAGTTAACCCCTTCACTGCCAGTGTCATTTTACAGTAACAGTGCATATGTATAGCACTGATTACTGCAGTAATGTCACTGGTAACCCCAAAAGTGTCAAAAATGTCAGTCAAGGGTCCGATCTGTCCGCCGCAATGTCGCAGTACCGCAAAAAAAATCGCAGATTGCCGCCATTACGCGTTTAAAAAAAAAAACAACAAAAATGACAAAAATCTTTCCCTTAGTTAGTAAATGCAATAACTTTTGCGCAAACCAATCAAAATACGCTTTTTGGGATTTTTTTTACCAAACATATGTAGCAGAAAACAAATTGGCCTAAAATGTTAAAAAATTTAGATTTTTACATTTTTTTGGGAACTTCATATAAAAAAAGTGAAAAATATTGTTATTTTTGCAAAATTGACTCTCTTTTTTTGTTTATAGCGCAAAAAGTAAAAATTGCACAGGTGATCAAATACCACCAAAAGAAAGCTCTGTTTGTGGGAAAAATAGGACGTCAAATTAGTTTGGGTACAGTGTCGCAAGACCGCGCAATTGTCCGTTAAAGTCACGCAGTGCCGAATCGCAAAATAGGCCCTGGTCAGGAAGGGGGTAAAATCTTCTGGGGCTTAAGTGGTTAAAAAGAAACAAAACTCCTTCCACGGATAGTCTATTGTTAATTTTACCAAGGGGATGCGCACCATTCGGGGAATTTTCTCTCACCGCTTGTCAGTATGACATCAGTGCTAAAGATGAGGGATTCAGTCTTCACCAGGACAGGAAACACAGACAGCAAATAAAAAACAATGCTGGATGTTCTAACCTTTTACCAGTTTACTAAAATTGTGTTTTTGTATTTGTTTGTGCCTCCATTGGAGAGATTTTCCTATAGTGTCCTGATAATAAAACTGAATGAGGTACTCACACTGGTTGCGTTTGAAAATGAAAATAACATATAGTGGATATAAAAAGTCTGCACACCCCTGTTAAAATGTCAGGTTTCTGTGATGTAAAAAAATGAGACAGATATAAATCATTTCAGAACTTTTTCCACCTTCATTGTGACCTATAAACTGTACAACTTAATTGAAAAACAAACTGACATTTTTAGGGGGGGGGGGTAACAAAAAACTAAACTTGTGTAAGTGTGCACTCCCCCTTATAACTGGGGATGTAGCTGTGTTCAGAATTAAGCAATCACATTCAAACTTATGAAATAGAAAAAGAGTAACCGCGCTAGTGGAAATATAAATTAGCCGCAACTTCAAGTGTGACCACACCCTTACAGAAATATAAATAGGCAAGTCGCGCTCAATGATAAAAGGACTAAATAAATGTCCATACACC